>NC_053434.1:82920943-82963667 GCF_007990345.1 Gossypium hirsutum | reverse complement strand
AGTGGTTTCGGACGAACCGAGTCACCGAATGTTGAATGTGATACTTATGTCTAGAATATGTAATTAAGAATGTGTGAAAATTTCAAGCTTCAATTTGGTTGATTCATGTGAATTTAGTCAATAGGACTTATGTGAGAAATTCTAAAATGTGATAGGTCAATGTGTGAGGACCTATTAGTGCATGTGGACAAAGGGGGGACTTGCATGTCAAATTCCCCCCTAATGAGTATGGCCGGCCATGACAAGGAATGATGGGCAAACATGTCATGAAACATGTTTTGTTAATGGAAGAATAAAATAAGGAGTATGGGTAATAAAGAAATGGAAACAAAAGAAAAAAAAATGTGTGGTTGCCCCCATTGCCGTGAGCTAAAGAGAAGAAAGGAGAAAATTTTGTGTTCATCCTTTCTCACCTTCATTTATCCTAATTAGAAAGAAAAAAACAAAGAAAAAATTTCTCATCCTTTGGTTCATCCTTGGCCAAAAATTTTAAGGAGGAAAGAAGAAGAAAGATGAAGAGATTCGGCCATGCATGTAGCTAGGCTAAGGTATGTTTGATGATGTTCCATGAGATGCATGCATGTTTTAGTTGTTAGCTTGAGTTCTACCTAGCCATGGTCTAAATCTTGCTATGTGATGGAAATGGCACTTGACCATGGATGCATCATTCTTGGTTGATGTTTGATGTTGTGGTGATGAGGCATGAGGATGAGTTAAGATTCGGCCTAGGTGGAGGTTGTGTTAATGCCATTGCATGCAAAATATGAAGCTTGTTAATGATGCATGTGATGATGGCTTGATGATTCTTGAACCTCCTTTTAGCATTTTGTGTGAGCACATATGTGCATTGGTTGCTAAATGGAGAAGAATCGGCTAGCAAGATGTGTGCTAAGGCCAAATGTAACTTTGCATGTTGATGAGCAATGCATGTGTTAAATCGATGAAAAGGGGGAGGATGCTTTACTAGTGTGTGTATATGTGTGTATTAAGTGTTGAGATCGACCCCAAAAATAGACATGCATATTCGGCCAAGGGGAAAGAAATTAGCTAATATGTTGTGTTGATGCATGATTTTTGCATGTATGAGACTTTAATGTCTAATGTATAAATATGGGCTAAGTGCCTTGTGTTCATCTTTTTGATGCCTAAATGATGAAATCAATTTATTTGTTTGATTAAGCTCAAGAGCAAAGGGGAAATAAATCCGATAAAGGGAAGGAAAAGTGGTTGAATAGCTAGCGGAATCGTTCGACAACACCCGAGGTAAGTTCTTGCGTAAGAGAGCTTAAATTACGATGTGATTAAATCATGCTCTATGTGAGGCTATTGAGCCGAATGTGCAAGGATGATATGTGCCTTGTGTTTGAGTTTCGCAAATGAAAATGAAATATGAATGTGCCATGAATTATTGTTAGATGTGCATGATTAATTGAATGCTGTCCGGGCTAAGTCCCGAAGGCTTTGTGCTAAGTGAATATATCCGGACTAAGATCCGAAGGCCTTTGTGCGAGATATTAAATCCGGGTTAAGTCCCGAAGGCATTCGTGCGAGTTGTTAAATCCGGGTTAAGTCCCGAAGGCATTGTGTGAGTTACTAAAACCGGGCTATGTCCCGAAGGCATTTGAACGAGGAGCTATATCCGGTTAAATCCCGAAGGTACGTGATTTGGTAATGAATGAGCTTGCTGTAAAATTCCAGCGAATACTCGAAAAACATCCCAATATGGGGATATGTTACGTATGTGTTGAATTTAATCGAGCCCTTACAAATAAATGTTCGCTCAGTTGATAAACGAGCTACCGGCCTTCGGCTAAGTTAGTCTATTGTGTATGTACATAAGGGTTGTTAATGTTGTGAAGCAAGTTTGATATCGGTAAATTGCGTATTATGAAATATTCCATTTAGCTAAATGTGTGTTATTCTTTGTTTATGCTGGAATTCCTTGCTCAAAACTTACTAAGCATAAATTGCTTACTCGTTACACTGCTCCTCTGTTTTATAGATTTTTGGTTCTCCAGCTATCGGACTCGGGATCTTGAAGTCGAAGTCGCCCACACTATCAAAGGCTCTTTGGGTACTATTTTGGTTGAATCTTGATATGGCATGTATAGGACTACCCATTGTTGTTTTCGAGTACTTATGAAATGTATAAGTGTACAGCCATGCGAAATGTCTTGTAGAAGTGGAGTATGGCATAGACCATTCGTGTTTATGAATGTATAGATGGTTTCATGATGTAACTATAGTTGGAATGGAAGTGTTGAGCAAATGATCAGCCATTGGAATGGCTAAGTATGATCATATGTGGGCATATGTATGACAAGGCCCTAGTTGGTCCATGAAACCCCGAAAATAGGTAAGGTTTACTTTGAAAACAGAGGCTGACAGCAGCAGTGGTGTGGCTTGGAAAAATCACAAGAATTCGTAGGAGTGGAATTAAATAGTGAATAAATTATGTAATCGAACCTTGATGAATCTACTTTCATATGAAAGTAACGAGACAATCATATGAACAGTACAGTAAGAGATATTCGGGTTCTTGTGGAACAGGGCCAGAACAGTTTCTGGATTCCCTGTTCCGACTTTGGAAATTCACTATAAATTGACCAGAGATAATTAGGGGTCATACCATATATTTATGGATTCCTCTCTGAGTCTAGTTTCCATAGAAACAAACGGCATCAGTATTGAAGCTCTGTGCAGAGAGATATCCAAGTCGTAATGGGAAAAGGTCAGTGTAGTCGACCCCTGTAACATGGGAGACTTTGACTAATAAACTGTACTAATTGGCCCGACCAAAATTCTAGAAAAAAATACATAGGTGGGGAAATGAGTCTAGTTTTAGGGAAAAATCACAAAACTGATTTTCGAGTTGTGAAACTCAAGATATGATTTTTGAAGCGACTAGTACTCAGACTGAGCAGTGTCTGGAAAAATTTTTCAAAGTTTGTTAACATCTCGTGTCCGACTCCGGTGTCGGTCTCGGGTTCGGGGTGTTACATTAAATTGGTATCAGAGCTACGGTTTAGTCGATTCTAGGACTACCGTAATGTGTTGGGTCTAGCTATACATGCCATTTTATGTGATTACTTGATAGTGTGGTGATTTCTGACAATTGTAAATGTGTTTATAGTAATGGATCCCGATCGTGACCGAGAGGTAGCTGATGATCTTGAGAGTGTAGCGCCTGCTCCCGCACAAGGGACAGTGCCGGCAGACTCTCAACCTAATGCTAGTAATCCGAATGATGAAGCTAGACAAGCACTCTATAGCGTGATGAATGATTGGTTCAACCAATACATTCGAACTAATATGGCTGTTCCACAACCTCTATTCCCGACAAATACTACCCCCGCACCTACAATACCACCAGTAACGGACCAAATAAGGTCAAATAAGCCCCCAGTTGACAGAATCCGAAAACATGGGGCTACTGAATTTAAGGCTATGGATAGCGATGATGCCGAGCAAGCTGAATTTTGGCTGGACAACACTATCCGGGTACTCGATGAGCTATCTTGTACACCCGATGAATGCCTAAAGTGTGCTATCTCCTTGCTACGTGATTCTGCCTACTATTGGTGGAGTACTCTGACTTCTATTGTGCCCCGAGAGCAAGTAACTTGGGAGTTTTCCAAACTGAGTTTCGGAAAAAGTATATCAGTCAGAGATTTGTTGATCAAAAAACGGAAGGAATTTCTTGAGCTTAAGCAAGGCTCCATGTCGGTTACTGATTACGAGCGAAAATTGTTAGACTTAGCAAATACGCTCGGGAATGTGTTTCGTCCGAAGCTATTATGTGTAAACGCTTCGAGGATGGGCTGAATGAAGATATAAAAATGTTCGTTGGCGTTCTTGAAATACGAGAGTTCGTGGTACTTGTTGAACGAGCTTGTAAAGCCGAAGAGCTTAGAAAAGAAAGCAAAGAGTTTGATGAGGGAACTGGAGAGTTTCGTAAAAGATCCTCGGGAAGGTCTCTTCAACAGACATTGAAGAGATTTCGAGATGATGTGGGCCAGTTTAGAGGCACTTCGGGCCTTTTTGGACGAGATCGTGATCGACCCCCTGTGGGTACACGAGGCACTTCGGTCGCCAGTGTTGGGAATGAACGTCGAGACAGGACGAAATGTCGATATTGCGGTAAATGGCATTCGGGGAGTTGTAGATTTCCTGACCGCTCCTGTTACAAATGCGGATCAGTTGACCACTTCATTAAAGATTGCCCGAGGTTGTCGGGACAGAATGCAAATCAGAGTGGGAGACCGGGTGCTACCACTGCTCGAGGTAGACCATCTGGAAATATGGGCAATGCTAGTGGTGGTCAGAGAGGATCTAGAGATGATATAACCAGATCCGAAGCCCGTGCGCCTGCTAGAGCTTATGCTATACGTGCCCGCGAGGATGCTTCTTCGCCTGATGTTATTACCGGTACATTCACTCTCTTTGATACTAATGTAATTGCTTTGATTGACCCCGGTTCTACTCATTCTTACATATGTGAAACCTTAGCATCCAGTAAGACTTTACCTATTGAGTCTACTGAGTTCGTAATTCGGGTGTCAAATCCCTTGGGTCGTTACGTGCTTGTCGACAAAGTGTGTAAGAAATGTCCCCTGGAAATTCGAGGTTCCTGTTTTCTGGCGGACTTGATGCTTTTGCCGTTTGATGAATTTGATGTTATCCTTGGTTTGGATTGGTTGACCGCGCATGATGCGATTGTGAATTGCAAGAGCAAGACTATTGATTTGAGGTGCGCAAATAATGAAGTAGTCCGAATTGAGTCTGCGGACTTGGAGGGGATGCCAGCTGTAATATCAGCAATGTTGGCACAGAAATATGTAAGAAAAGGGTGCGAAGCATACCTTGCGTATGTACTTGATGACGAAGAATTAGAAAAGAAACCCGAATCTGTGCCGGTGGTTTGTGAATACCCGGATGTTTTTTCGGAAGAATTACCGGGTTTACCACCTGTTCGGGAGGTAGAGTTTGGTATTGAGCTTGTACCTGGGACTACGCCGATTTCGATAGCTCCGTATCGTATGGCACCAACCGAGTTAAAGGAGTTGAAAGCTCAGTTGCAAGAACTGACGGATAGAGGTTTCGCTCGACCAAGTCTCTCACCTTGGGGTGCACCAGTATTGTTCGTGAAAAAGGAAGGACGGAACCATGAGGTTGTGCATTGACTATCGTCAGCTGAATAAAGTGACGATAAAGAACAAATATCCGTTGCCACGCATCGATGATTTGTTCGACCAACTGAAGGGAGCCTCAGTGTTCTCAAAAATAGATTTGAGATCGGGCTATTATCAGTTGCGAATTCGAGATTCAGATATTCCTAAAACTGCCTTCAGAACGAGATATGGTCACTACGAATTCTTAGTGATGCCGTTTGGGCTCACTAATGCCCCTGCAGTATTTATGGATTTGATGAATCGGATCTTCAGACCGTATTTGGATCGGTTCGTAGTTGTGTTCATTGATGACATTTTGGTCTATTCAAGAGATGAGACCGAACATGCTGAGCATCTGAGGCTAGTGCTGCAAATTTTGCGGGATAAGCAGTTATATGCTAAGTTCAGTAAGTGTGAGTTCTGGTTAAGAGAGGTTAGCTTCTTGGGTCATGTGGTATCCGCGTCGGGTATTCGAGTTGACCCGAACAAAATTTCAGCAATACTTGACTGGAAACCTCCGAGAAATATTACTGAAGTTCGGAGCTTTTTGGGGCTCGCCGGTTATTACCGACGATTTGTGAAAGGTTTCTCGATGATAGCCACACCAATGACGAAGCTACTTCAAAAGGATGTTAAGTTCGAGTGGACGGAGAAATGTCAGAAAAGTTTCGACCAACTGAAAACTCATTTGACTGAAGCTCCAATTTTGGTGCAACCCGAATCAGGTAAAGAGTTTGTCATTTATAGTGATGCATCCCTACTTGGGTTGGGTTGCGTATTGATGCAAGAAGGTCGAGTCGTGGCCTATGCGTCGAGACAATTGAAGCCTCACGAGAGGAATTATCCGACCCATGATCTCGAACTAGCTGCCATCGTGTTTGCTTTAAAAATATGGCGACATTATCTGTTTGGTGAGAAGTGCCATGTATTTTCGGATCACAAAAGTCTCAAATATTTGATGACTCAACGAGACTTGAATCTGCGACAAAGACGTTGGCTTGAGTTGTTGAAAGATTACGAGCTTGTCATTGATTATCACCCGGGAAAGGCTAACGTGGTTGCAGACGCCTTAAGCCGGAAGTCATTGTTTGCTTTACGAGCGATGAACGTGCATTTGTCTGTCCTACCAGACAGTGTGTTAGTAGCTGAATTAAAAGCTAAACCATTATTGACTCACCAAATTCGTAAAGCTCAGAAAGTCGATGATGAATTGGTTGCAAAACGGGCTAAGTGTTTTCCGAACGAGGAATCGGAGTTTCAAATTGATGATGATGATTGTGTGAGGTTCAGAAATCGTTTGTGTGTTCCAAGGAATTCGGAACTCATTTCGATGATTCTGAACGAAGCCCATTGTAACCGAATGTCAATTCACCCGGGGAGTACGAAAATGTACAACGATTTGAAACGTCAATTTTGGTGGCATGGTATGAAACGGGACATCTCCGACTTTGTTTCGAGATGTTTAATATGTCAACAAGTGAAAGCGGAACATCAAGTGCCTTCAGGATTACTCCAGCCGATCATGATACCCGAGTGGAAATGGGATCGAGTCACAATGGACTTTGTGTCCGGACTGCCCTTGTCAGCAAGTAAGAAGGATGCTATATGGGTTGTTGTTGATAGACTGACTAAGTCGGCTCATTTCATCCCCGTACGTACGGATTTTTCATTGGATAAACTAGCTGAATTGTACGTTTATCAAATTGTGAGATTACACGGGGTACCTGTTTCTATCGTGTCGGATAGAGATCCGAGATTCACCTCACGATTTTGGAAGAAATTGCAAGAAGCTCTGGGTACCAAGCTGCATTTTAGCACTTCTTTTCACCCCCAAACCGATGGTCAATCCGAGCGGATAATTCAGATACTTGAGGATATGTTGAGATGTTGCATCCTCGAGTTCAGTAGTTCATGGGAACGATATTTACCTTTGATTGAATTCGCTTACAACAATAGTTTTCAATCAAGTATTAAGATGGCACCTTACGAGGCTTTGTACGGTCGTAAATGCCGTACACCATTGTTTTGGACCGAGCTCGGTGAAAGTAAAATTTTCGGAGTTGATTTGATTAGAGATGCTGAACAGAAAGTAAAGGTAATCCGTGAAAGTCTGAAGGTAGCCACGGATCGTCAGAAATCGTACGCAGATTTGAAACGAAAAGACATCGAGTATCAGGTGGGAGACAAAGTGTTCCTTAAGGTTTCACCTTGGAAAAAGATACTCAGGTTCGGCCGTAAGGGCAAGTTGAGCCCAAGATTCATTGGGCCGTACGAAATCTCCGAACGAGTTGGTCCGGTTACGTATAGATTGATTTTGCCCCCTGAGCTTGAAAGATTCATGACGTCTTTCATGTTTCGATGCTTCGACGCTATCGATCTGATCCATCGCACATAATTAGCCCATCAGAGGTTGAAATTCAAGTCGACATGAGCTATGAAGAAGAACCGATGCGTATCCTAGCTCGTGAAGTGAAGGAGTTGCGAAACAAAAGAGTTCCGCTAGTAAAGGTGTTATGGCTCAAACACGGGATCGAGGAAGCTACTTGGGAGACCGAGAGCTCGATGAAAGAACAATACCCAAACCTATTTACCGGTAAGATTTTCGGGGATGAAAATTTCTTAAGTGGGGGAGAGTTGTGACAGCCCAAAGTTGACCCTAGTCGGGAAGTGGTTTCGGGACCGCTAAACCGAGTCACCGAAATGTTTGAATGTGATACTTATTGTCTAGAATATGTAATTAAAAATGTGTGAAAATTTCAAGCTTCAATTTGGTTGATTTCATGTGAATTTAGTCAATAGGACTTATGTGAGAAAATTCTAAAATGTGATAGGTCAATGTGTGAGGACCTATTAGTGCATGTGGACAAAGGGGGACTTGCATGTCAAATTCCCCCCTAATGAGTAGTGGCCGGCCATGACAAGGAATGATGGGCAAAACATGTCGTGAAACATGTTTTGTTAATGGAAGAATAAAATAAGGAGTATGGGTAATAAAGAAATGGAAACAAAAGAAAAAAAATGTGTGGTTGCCCCCCATTGCCGTGAGCTAAAGAGAAGAAAGGAGAAAAATTTGTGTTCATCCTTTCTCACCTTCATTTAGCCTAAATTAGAAAGAAAAAACAAAGAAAAAATTTCTCATTCTTTGGTTCATCCTTGGCCAAAAATTTTAAGGAGGAAAGAAGAAGAAAGATGAAGAGATTCGGCCATGCATGTAGCTAGGCTAAGGTATGTTTGATGATGTTCCATGAGATGCATGCATGTTTTAGTTGTTAGCTTGAGTTCTACCTAGCCCATGGTCTAAATCTTGCTATGTGATGGAAATGGCACTTGACCATGGATGCATCATTCTTGGTTGATGTTTGATGTTGTGGTGATGAGGCATGAGGATGAGTTAAGATTCGGCCTAGGTGGAGGTTGTGTTAATGCCATTGCATGCAAAATATGAAGCTTGTTAATGATGCATGTGATGATGGCTTGATGATTCTTGAACCTCCTTTTTAGCATTTTTGTGTGAGCACATATGTGCATTGGTTGCTAAATGGAGAAGAATCGGCTAGCAAGATGTGTGCTAAGGCCGAATGTAACTTTGCATGTTGATGAGCAATGCATGTGTTAAATCGATGAAAAGGGGGAGGATGCTTTACTAGTGTGTGTATATGTGTGTATTAAGTGTTGAGATCGACCCCAAAAATAGACATGCATATTCGGCCAAGGGGAAAGAAATTAGCTAATATGTTGCGTTGATGCATGATTTTTGCATGTATGAGACTTTAATGTCTAATGTATAAATATGGGCTAAGTGCCTTGTGTTCATCTTTTTGATGCCTAAATGATGAAATCAATTTATTTGTTTGATTAAGCTCAAGAGCAAAGGGGAAATAAATCCGGTAAAGGGAAGGAAAAAGTGGTTGAATAGCTAGCGGAATCGTTCGACAACACCCGAGGTAAGTTCTTGAGTAAGAGAGCTTAAATTACGATGTGATTAAATCATGCTCTATGTGAGGCTATTGAGCCGAATGTGCAAGGATGATATGTGCCTTGTGTTTGAGTTTCGCAAATGAAAATGAAATATGAATGTGCCATGAATTATTGTTAGATGTGCATGATTAATTGAATGCTGTCCGGGCTAAGTCTCGAAGGCTTTGTGCTAAGTGAATATATCCGGACTAAGATCCGAAGGCCTTTGTGCGAGATATTAAATCCGGGTTAAGTCCCGAAGGCATTCGTGCGAGTTGTTAAATCTGAGTTAAGTCCCGAAGGCATTCGTGCGAGTTGTTAAATCCGGGTTATGTCCCGAAGGCATTGTGTGAGTTACTAAAACCGGGCTATGTCCCGAAGGCATTTGAACGAGGAGCTATATCCGGTTAAATCCCGAAGGTACGTGATTTGGTAATGAATGAGCTTGCTGTAAAATTCCAGCGAATACTCGAAAAACATCCCAATATGGGGATATGTTACGTATGTGTTGAATTTAATCGAGCCCTTACAAATAAATGTTCGCTCAGTTGATAAACGAGCTACCGGCCTTCGGCTAAGTTAGTCTATTGTGTATGTACATAAGGGTTGTTAATGTTGTGAAGCAAGTTTGATATCGGTAAATTGCGTATTATGAAATATTCCATTTAGCTAAATGTGTGTTATTCTTTGTTTATGCTGGAATTCCTTGCTCAAAACTTACTAAGCATAAATTGCTTACTCGTTACACTGCTCCTCTGTTTTATAGATTTTTGGTTCTCCAGCTATCGGACTCGGGATCTTGAAGTCGAAGTCGCCCACACTATCAAAGGCTCTTTTGGGTACTATTTTGGTTGAATCTTGATATGGCATGTATAGGACTACCCATTGTTGTTTTCGAGTACTTTATGAAATGTATAAGTGTACAGCCATGCGAAAATGGCTTGTAGAAGTGGAGTATGGCATTAGACCATTCGTGTTTATGAATGTATAGATGGTTTCATGATGTAACTATAGTTGGAATGGAAGTGTTGAGCAAATGATCAGCCATTGGAATGGCTAAGTATGATCATATGTGGGCATATGTATGACAAGGCCCTAGTTGGTCCATGAAACCCCGAAAATAGGTAAGGTTTACTTTGAAAACAGAGGCTGACAGCAGCAGTGGTGTGGATTGGAAAAATCACAAGAATTCGTAGGAGTGGAATTAAATAGTGAATAAATTATTTAATCGAACCTTGATGAATCTACTTTCATATGAAAGTAACGAGACAATCATATGAACAGTACAGTAAGAGATATTCGGGTTCTTGTGGAACAGGGCCAGAACAGTTTCTGGATTCCCTGTTCCGACTTTGGAAATTCACTATAAATTAACCAGAGATAATTAGGGGTCATACCATATATGTATGGATTCCTCTCTGAGTCTAGTTTCCATAGAAACAAACGGCATCAGTATTGAAGCTCTGTGCAGAGAGATATCCAAGTCGTAATGGGAAAAGGTCAGTGTAGTCGACCCCTGTAACATGGGAGACTTTGACTAATAAACTGTACTAATTGGCCCAACCAAAAATTCTAGAAAAAAATACATAGGTGGGGAAATGAGTCTAGTTTTAGGGAAAAATCACAAAACTGATTTTCGAGTTGTGAAACTCAAGATATGATTTTTGAAGCGACTAGTACTCAGACTGAGCAGTGTCTGGAAAAATTTTTCAAAGTTTGTTAACATCTCGTGTCCGACTCCGGTGTCGGTCTCGGGTTCAGGGTGTTACACTACGACCGGATCTGAGGCTCGTGTGCCTGCTAGAGCTTATGCTATACGTGCCCGCGAGGATGCTTCTTCGCCTGATGTTATTACCGGTACATTCACTCTCTTTGATACTAATGTAATTGCTTTGATTGACCCCGGTTCTACTCATTCTTACATATGTGAAACCTTAGCATCCAGTAAGACTTTACCTATTGAGTCTACTGAGTTCGTAATTCGGGTGTCAAATCCCTTGGGTCGTTACGTGCTTGTCGACAAAGTGTGTAAGAAATGTCCCCTAGTGATTCGAGGTTCCTGTTTTCCGGCGGACTTGATGCTTTTGCCGTTTGATGAATTTGATGTTATTCTCGGGTTGGATTGGTTGACCGTGCATGATGCGGTTGTGAATTGCAAAAGCAAGACTATTGATTTGAGGTGCGCAAATAACGAAGTAATCCGAGTTGAGTCTACAGACTTGGATGGGTTGCCAGTTGTAATATCCTCAATGTTGGCCCAGAAATATGTAAGAAAAGGGTACGAAGCATACCTTGCATATGTACTTGATGACAAAGAATTAGAAAAGAAACCCGAATCTGTGCCGGTGGTTTGTGAATACCTGGATGTTTTTCCTGAAGAATTACTGGGTTTACCACTTGTTCGGGAGGTAGAGTTTGGTATTGAGCTTGTACTTGGGACTACGCTGATTTCGATAGCTCCGTATCGTATGGCACCAACCGAGTTAAAAGAGTTGAAAGCTCAGTTGCAAGAATTGACGGATAGAGGTTTTGCTCGACCAAGTTTCTCACCTTGGGGTGCACCAGTATTGTTCGTGAAAAAGAAGGACGGAACCATGAGGTTGTGCATTGACTATCGTCAACTGAATAAAGTGACGATAAAGAATAAATATCCGTTACCGCGTATTGATGATTTGTTTGATCAACTAAAGGGAGCTTCAGTGTTCTCAAAAATAGATTTGAGATCGGGTTATTATCAGTTGCGGGTTCGAGATTCGGACGTACCCAAAACTGCTTTCAGAACGAGGTACGGTCACTACGAATTCTTAGTGATGCCGTTTGGGCTTACTAATGCCCCTGCGGTATTTATGGATTTGATGAATCGGATCTTCAGACCATATTTGGATCGGTTCGTAGTTGTGTTCATTGATGACATCTTGGTCTATTCAAGAGATGAGACCGAACATGCTGAGCACCTGAGACTAGTGTTGCAAATGTTGCGGGATAAGCAGTTATGTGCTAAGTTCAGTAAGTGTGAGTTCTGGTTAAGAGAGGTTAGCTTCTTGGGTCATGTGGTATCCGCATCGGGTATTCGAGTTGACCCGAGCAAAATTTCAGCCATACTTAACTGGAAGCCTCCAAGAAATATTACTGAAGTTCGGAGCTTTTTGGGACTCGCCGGTTATTACCGACGATTTGTCAAAGGTTTCTCGATGATAGCCACACCAATGACGAAGCTACTTCAAAAGGATGTTAAGTTCGAATGGACGGAGAAATGTCAGAAAAGTTTTGATCAACTAAAAACTTATTTGACTGAAGCTCCAATTTTAGTGCAACCCGAATCAGGCAAAGAGTTTGTCATTTATAGTGACGCATCCCTACTTGGGCTGGGCTGCGTATTGATGCAAGAAGGTCGAGTGGTGGCCTATGCGTCGAGACAATTAAAGCCACACGAGAAAAATTATCCGACTCATGATCTTGAACTAGCTGCCATCGTGTTTGCTTTAAAAATATGGCGACATTACCTATTTGGTGAAAAGTGCCATGTATTTTTGGATCACAAAAGTCTCAAATATTTGATGACTCAGCAAGACTTGAATCTGCGACAAAGACGTTGGCTTGAGTTGTTGAAAGATTACGAGCTTGTCATTGATTACCACCTGGGAAAGGCCAATGTGGTTGCGGACGCCTTAAGCCGGAAGTCATTGTTTGCTTTACGAGCGATGAATGTGCATTTGTCTGTTCTACCCGACAATGTGTTAGTAGCAGAATTAAAAGCCAAACCATTATTGACTCATCAAATTCGTGAAGCTCAGAAAGTCAATGATGAATTGGTTGCAGAACGGGCTGAGTGTGTTCCGAACAAGGAATCGGAGTTTCAAATTGATGATGATGATTGTTTGAGGTTCAGAAGTCGTTTGTGTGTTCCAAGGAATTCGGAACTCATTTCGATGATTCTGAACGAAGCCCATTGTAGCCGAATGTCAATTCACCCGGGGAGTACGAAAATGTACAACGATTTGAAACGTCGATTTTGGTGGCATGGTATGAAACGAGACATCTCCGACTTTGTTTCGAGATGTTTAATATGTCAACAAGTGAAAGCGGAACATCAAGTGCCTTCAGGATTACTTCAGCCAATCATGATACCCGAGTGGAAATGGGATCGAGTCACAATGGACTTTGTGTCCGGACTGCCATTGTCAGCAAGTAAGAAGGATGCGATTTGGGTTGTTGTTGATAGACTGACTAAGTCGGCTCACTTTATCCCCGTGCGTACGGATTTTTCATTGGATAGACTAGCTGAATTGTATGTTTCTCAGATTGTGAGATTACACGGGGTACCTATTTCTATCGTGTCGGATAGAGATCCGAGATTCACCTCACGATTTTGGAAGAAATTGCAAGAACCTTTGGGTACCAAGCTGCATTTTAGCACTTCTTTTCACCCCCAAACCGATGGTCAATCCGAGCGGATAATTCAGATACTTGAGGATATGTTGAGATGTTGCATCCTCGAGTTCAGTAGTTCATGGGAACGGTATTTACCTTTGATTGAATTCGCTTACAACAATAGTTTTCAATCAAGTATTAAGATGGCACCTTACGAGGCTTTGTACGGCCGTAAATGCCGTACACCATTGTTTTGGACCGAGCTCGGTGAAAGTAAAATTTTCGGAGTTGATTTGATTAAAGATGCCGAACAAAAAGTAAAGGTAATCCGGGAAAGTCTGAAGGTAGCCACAGATCGTCAGAAATCGTATGCGGATTTGAAACGAAATGACATTGAATATCAGGTGGGAGATAAAGTGTTCCTTAAAGTTTCGCCTTGGAAAAAGATACTCAGATTTGGCCGTAAGGGCAAATTGAATCCGAGGTTCATTGGGCCTTACGAAATATCCGAAAGAATTGGTCCAGTTGCATATAGGTTGCTTTTACCCCCTGAACTTGAAAGGATCCACAACGTTTTTCATGTTTCGATGCTTCGACGTTATAGATCTGATCCTTCGCACGTAATAAGTCCCTCCGAGGTTGAAATTCAATCCGATATTAGTTATGAAGAAGAGCCGATGCGTATCCTAGCTCGTGAAGTGAAGGAGTTGCGAAACAAAAGGGTTCCGTTAGTAAAGGTGTTATGGCTCAAACACGGGATCGAGGAAGCTACTTGGGAAACCAAAAGCTCGATGAAAGAACGATACCCAAACCTATTTACCGGTAAGATTTTCGAGGACGAAAATTTCTTAAGTGGGGGAGAGTTGTGACAGCCCTAAATTGACCCTAGTCGGAAAGTGGTTTCGGGACCACTAAACCGAGTCACAAAAATAATTAGATGTTATATTCTATGTTTATTTCATGTGAAAGTGCATGTGTGAAAATTTATTGCTTTGATTTTGCCAATTGTGAGTGAAATTATGAAATATGACTCATGTGAAAATTTTTGCAAATGCTATGGGCTAATTTATAGTGGCCAAATAACTTATAGTATGAAATAGGTGGATTTGCATGTCAAATTTCCCACCTTAAAACATAGTGGCCGGCCATGATGGGCATGATAAGCATTTGTGCAAATTTTTTTATATTGGAATTATGGCATAAGTATGGCACAAATAAAAAAATGTTATTTTGTGTCATAAAATGTTAGTAATAAAATAAATAAAAGAGAGAATAAAAGAAAAGTAATGAAAAAAAAGGGGATCATCATTCATGTTCTTGCTAGCCAAATCTAAAGAAAAAAAATTTGTTCATCTTTTATCATCCTTGGCCGAAAATGCTAAGAAGAAGGGGGAAGGGGAAGTAAAACATTCAGCCACTCCTTCTAGTCTTGAATAAGGTATGTAATTCATGGTAGCTTTTGGAAATTGTTGAATGTATTAAGCTAGTTACTAAGTCCCTTAGTTAGCCCATGTTCAAATCTTGAATCTTGTTGGTAACATGAGCAATCGGCCATGAGAAAATGTTCAAGAAATGGTTGTGGTTCATGTTATTTGGATGAGAAACGAGTTAAAATGGTCTTGGTGTAGTTGCCGAATTTGAATTAGGAAGTTATTGAGTAATGTTTATACCTTAAGTGATAGAATAGAGTGAATGCTTGGAATGTGATATGTGTGAATTATATGTTAAATTAAGGTTTGCTAAGCTAGCTATTAAGGTGAAATGCAAATGTTAGTATTTGATTTGGTAATAATCTGCTTGGGGACAGCAGCAGTAAGGTGATTTTGGAAAATCACCATAATTTGTAGGAGTTGAATTAGAAGCTGAGTAAATTATGTCATTAAAGCTTGAAGAGTCTATTTTCTTACAAAAGAAACTATAAAAACAAAAGAGTTACCGATCTTGAGATATTTGAAGTATTGTGGGGCTGAGTCAAAACGACTACTAGATTCCCTGTTCTGTTTTTAGAAAATCATTATAAATTGCACAAAAATGATTATAAGATAAAATTTATATGCTTAGACTCCTTAATGAGTCTAGTTTCAAATGAAATCAAATACAACACATTTTGAATTCTGTAAAATGAGAAATTTGATTCGTAGTGAAGAGTGGTCAGATTAGTCAAACAGTGAAACAGGGGAAACTTTAAGAAAAATCTGGTATTGATTGGCCAAGCCTAAAATTTTGAAAATTTTATGGATGGAAGATATACGAGTCTATATTCAGGGAAAATTAACAGCAAGTGATTTGGAGTTTTTTAGCTGTAGTTATAAATAATTTAGTGACTACTGCTCAGGAAAAACAGCTCGTAGTGAATATGTGATTTTGTTGTAAACATTAATGAAAATTTGCTAATGAATTATTTATTGATTTTTATAAAGCTTACTATAATCTATGTGTGTGAAAGTCGAATCAATATATATATTATTCTGAAAGTAATACTTGAATAGTCGATTAATGACTATTTTAAAATTTGTTGAACTTAAGCTCAAGAGCAAAGGGGAACTAAATCCGATAAAGGGAAGGAAAAAGTAATTGAATAGCCATTGAAGTCGTTCGACAACATCCGAGGTAAGTCTTCGAGTAATGACCCCACTTGAATTATATTGAAATGATTAGTCATACTATGATGGATAGCCGAATGTGCATAGAGACTATGTTATAAAGCCAAATGAAATCATGCTCTTTGTGTGTGGCTATTGAGCCGAAAATTGGAAAGGTTTAATAAATGTTTTGTGTTTGAGCCTTAGTAACGAAAATAAGATATGGATGTGTTATGATTATTGATATATGTGTGCATGAGCATTTGTATATATATCCGGGCTAAGACCCGAAGGCATTTGTGCGAGTTGATATATCCGGGCTAAGACCCGAAGGCATTTGTGCGAGTTGATATATATCCGGGCTAAGACCCGAAGGCATTTGTGCGAGTTGATATATCCGGGCTAAGACCCGCAGGCATTTGTGCGAGTTGATATATCCGGGCTAAGACCCGAAGGCAATTGTGCAAGTTGATATATCCGGGCTAAGACCCGAAGGCATTCGTGCGAGTTGCTATGCCCGGGCTAAGACCCAAAGGCAATTGTGCTTGTGGTAATATCCGGCTAAATTCCGAAGAAACTTGGGCATGAATGTGAGCGTTTTGTGCTGTAATAAATTCAATTAATATGCTCAACAAACCCAAACGATAAGGTATGTTTGCATGTGCTTCGGAAAAGTCGATTCGTTTTAAGTAGTATTCGTTCAATCGACTAACGAACTTTTGGGCTTTTATATGGGTTGATACCTTGTGTGTGTATATATGTTGACGAATTGTGAAGTAAGCATGATTATGAGAATGTGTATTAATAAAGTGATTCATTTAGTTATGTGAATGTAATACTTTAGTCAAAGCTGAATTCATTACTTGAAACTTACTAAGCTTTAAAATGCTTACCCCGTTGCTTTGGCTCTCTGTTTTATAGATTTTGTTCGTTAGCTATCGGATTCGGGATCATCGAAGTCGAAGTCATCCACACTATCAAAGCTCTTTTGGTACTCTTTTAGTTGAACTCTGGATATGGCATGTATAGGACTACCCCTTGTTGTTTTAAGCACTTTTTGTGATGTATGTGTGTACAGCCATGCGAAAATGGCTTGTAGAAGTGGAGTATGGCATTAGACCATTTGTGTTTATGTATGTATATATGGTTTCATGATGTGACTATGGTTTGGAATGGAAGTGTTGGGCAAATGATCAGCCATTGGAATGGCTAAATATGATCATATGTGGACCTATGTATGACAAAACCCTAGTTGGTCCATGGTAACCACGAAATAGGTAAAGTTTACCTTGAAAACAGATGCTGACAGCAGCAGTGGTGTGGATTTGAAAAATCACAAAAATTTGTAGGAATGGAATTAAATAGTGAATAAATTATGTAATCGAACCTTGATGAATCTATTTTCATATGAAAGTAACGAAACAATCATATGAACAGTATATTAAGAGATATTAAAGTTCTCGTGAAACAGGGCCAGAACGGTTTCTGGATCTCCTGTTTCGACTTTGAAAATTTACCATAAATTAACCAGAGATAATTAGGAGTCATACCATATATGTATAGATTCCTCTCTGAGTCTAGTTTCTATAGAAACAAACGGCATCAGTATTGGAGCCCTGTACAAGGAGATATCCAAGTCGTAATACGCAAAGGTCAGGGTAGTTGATCCCTGTAACATGGGAGACTTTGACAAATAAACTGTACTAATTGGCCTGACCAAAAATTCTAGAAAAAAATATGTAGATGGGCCTATGAGTCTAGTTTCAGGGAAAAATCACGAAACTGATTTTTGAGTTGTGAAACTCAAGATATGATTTTTAAAGCAACTATTACGCAGATTGGCAGTGTCTGGAAAATTTTTAAAAGTCTGTTAACACCTCGTGTTCGACTCCGGTGACGGTCTCGGGTTCGGGGCGTTACATTCTCATTTGTGTAACAACCCATTTTCAGTGGTACCAAAAACGACGATTTTGGAACCCCATTTTCTAATGATTGAGTCTATAAATATTATTAATTAATATTTACGAGTCTATCTTAGGGTTATATTGAATTTCAGTATGATAATTTTGTTGATTGAATGATTAAATACGGTACTAGGACTAAATTTAAAAAAGATAAAAGTTTTATCACTATAAATTTCTATTTATAATGGGGATCAATTGATTTATTAAACCCATTTTTAGTTGTGAATGGTGGATGGTGATGCCATCATCCACTTAAGTGGGCTTAATGATGATTAGATTATTATAATTAGAATTAAATTAATGTTAACTAAGGTTTAATAACTTAATCAAGGTATATAAAGAACTTAAAAGAAAAAAGATAAGACCATTTTCTCACCATCTTTATCTTTCCCACGGCAAGGGGAAGAAAACTTAGGGTTCCATTCATTTTAACTTTAGGACATCAATTAGTAAGTGATTTCAAGCACGTTTCTTGTAATTTTTTTTTGTTTTTGAGATTTTGAAAGCTTGATTTAGCTAACCTAGGGACTATTTCATGAAATTGTTAAAGTTTATAAAATTTACCATTGATGTATTCTTTAAGCTTTTGTGGTTATGTGGTTATATTTGAAGCTTAGATATGTAAAATGACTAGTTTGTAAAGTAAAAGTTGCTAGTTTTGAACATATAAATTAAAATATAATAAATTCAAAATTGACATAAAAAATCTATAAATGTTGGTTTTAATGAATTGTAGAAGGATGAACTTGAGATCGGTTTCGAAACCAAAGCTCAAATTTGAAAGTTATGGCATTTTTGGTTTTAAGGTCTAAATTGTAACAAATGCAAAACTTGAGTAATTACTCCATAGATGAAATTAAATTGTCACATAAATATTATACTTTTTAATGATGTTTGGAATATATAATTGAGTTAAGTTATGATTTAGATCGAGATTTACAACAACTAGAGGATATACGCAAAAAAGGAAAAACTACTGAATAGTCTCTGACATCTAAATCATTGTTGTTTTCTAAGTTCATGCAATATAAATAAGTTTAAGTTGCTCTTAAGTTATGTATAAATGCTTATATATGTTCTATTGAAAGTTTAGATGGTTTATGAATTAGTATACAACTTGGAATTAGACTTACTCATAATGAAATTGTACTGAACTGAAGTGTTAGAATAATCTCGATGAACTTAGTAAAAGTCTCGTACATGAGGTTACATGTTGATTTTAGATGATACTGAGCTTCAGCATTTGTTGCAAACTCGAAGATACATGTGACACAAGTTTAAATTTGACGAGTAACCTAATGTCGTTTTATAGGTTTAGCCTGGACGGGTAGCCTTACATGTATATACAACCCTAACTAGGCTATTTACTATGTTGTTAAAGGTTTAGCCTGGACGAGTAACCCAACACTAATGTATATGATTAGCTCAAATGAGCATCAAATGTTATTTTCACGTGTGTATCGAGTTCTTTTACAAGGTTTCAGTAGGTAAAACAAAAATATGAGAAATGTGGAATTGTGAAGCTAATGTTGGTAAAAGATGAATGATGAATACATTTATATTTATTTGGACTTGGTAAATTGTTATTTGATATTATAAGTACGATCATAAACCAAAATCTCACCTATTTAACATTATTGTGTTATGCCATGATAGGGAAATTATTTTCAATAACGAATTGTATATATTTTAAATGAATAATGTAAGTTACTTGTTTAAATTGTATAAGCTTACTAAGTATTCATAATACTTACTCGTGATTACTAATTTCTTTATAGATTTTAGACATTCGGAATGTATTGATCAAATCAACGAGAAGCACATACCATTCGTCTCCCAAATCGGTAGACTTTTGATTGTCTAAAACTTGATTATATGTGGCATGTATATAGGATGGTCAGATACTTGTATTGTAATATATGCTTTTTTGGTATTGTTGAGCTTTGAATATATATATATGGTAATCTTAAGGAAATGATGAATGGTTGTTTGCAAAGTTTTGGCATATAGTAATGCAAATGTGAATGGAAAAGGCTGGAAGATGATATACATATGATCTAGCTTATGGTATGGAATGATTAAAAGTTTTGGTATGATTTGTGATGACTTATGTTTAATGTTGGTGTTGGTGTCAAATGTGGCATATTGGTTGTATGCTTAAGAAGTTGTTGTAATTTATGTTTTGGCTTGGGAATGTGCATGTTTTGAACAAGTTTGGTTGGTTAAAGAATGCATTTAGGTTAGTTTGGAAGGTTGGTTTGCATCATGCAACAAATGACCTATTTTTGTTTCACACGAATTGACACACGATAGTGTGTCATACACGGGCAGGTGATACGGTCATGTGTGAATTTAGGGGAAATTTGTACATAGGCTGGCTACATGCCTATGTGAGTACTGTAGATTTGGTCACTTAACTTTTCACACGACCTATAACAACCCGTTTTTAGTCAAATCAAAATAGTGGTTTCAGGTCCACAAATCTTAAGTCAAAATATTTTTTTTTATGATTCTAATGTTTACAGCATGATTGAATGCTTGTGTGAAAATTTTGTTAAGAAATTTTATTGTTTAAATGGTCAATTTAATAAAAAAAGACTAAATCGCATAAAGTGTGAAAGTGGAGTTCTATTAGCTAAAAGTATCTAAAAGCTATAGAACCTTAAAGTAAAGGTCCTTATGTTGTAATTAGACCATTAATGACATAAGTGGACATATGTGGACTTATATTAAGGTGCTTTAAATGGTTTTATAATAAGGTGAATATAGTAATTTACTAATAAAGTTAATTAAAACAAAACAAAAGCAAATTTTTGTCCATCTTTCTCACCATAACTGAATATTGAAGAGAAGAAAAGTATTTTATTTAGGTTTGATTCGGCGATGCTTGGATAGCTAATTAAGGTACGGTTTTTGTCCTGTTTTTAATGATTTCTATGTTTTTGATATTGTTGCAGCTAGTACTAGCTAGCCCAGGGACTATTTTACAAAACTGTTAAAGATTTAGAAAGTTGCCATTGATGAATAAGCATGTATTTTGATGTTGGATGATAGATTTTGAATGCTTGTTAATAGATATACAAGTTTTGTTAAGTAATTTTTTAGTGAAAATGAAAAATGGGGATTAAATTGGGAAATGTTGAAACTTTGTGGTTGAAATGTGAAATAAATGAAAAATATTGGCTGCTAGGGGCATATTAGTAATTCAGCTAAGCATGGGTGTCTTAAAATTTGCATGAATTTGTGATTTGTGTAATAAGGACTAAATTGTAAAAATGTGAAAGTTTAAGGGTAAATGTGTAAAATAGCCCTAATGTGTGTTTTGGATTAAATTGAATAGAGAGATGATTAAATAAGTTAATTTTGAATATATTTAGATCAAGAAAAGCGAAATTCAGATCTTGATCGGGGAAACGAAAGTTATCGACTAAATGACTTATTTCATCGTTTCCACATTCGAGGTAAGTTCGTATATGATAAATTTCAGTACAAATGTATTTTATATACTTTGATATTGCATAAATTGTGAATACAAGACTGTGTATATGAACGATAGTGATTCAACGACGATTCGACATTCGAAATCCCAGTTGGACCTTAGGAATAGTTTAGGATGCTAGTGACATGTCATTAAAGAATACATTGAGTTGGCTTCGGGCCATGATATAGCACTTCGGGTGTGAGTTATACCGATTTGGCTTCGGGCTATGCATATCGGCTGATTTGGTTTTAGGCCGTGATATTATGACTTTGGAGATAAGTTAACTTGATTTGGCTTCGGGCCATGGTATAGGTACTTATCGTATGAAAAACTTGAGTATCTGACTTCTATTCCAAATGGTTCAATGTGGAAATGAAAGACGAGAATGTGTATGAGATTAGTACAGGTATGTGCATAAACCATATTAGCTTTGAATCGAAGAAATGGTGAATAAGGTATATAATTTTGTGAATGAGTAATTGAGAGGTTTGTTAGTTGATGTGAATTCTTATACTTGTGATCAATTGTTGAATTATGTGTTTATGATTATATCGAATTTACGCCATACGAGCTTACTAAGTTTTATAGCTTACATCGTTTATTTTTCTATGTTTTATAGTGAATACAAAGCTAGCTTGGATTCGGGGATTGTCGGAGATTGCTTTACACTATCTACCTATCTCTCGGTACCTATGAACTTGGTATTTTAAGTATATCGAATGTGTAGGGACTTTGAGTCATTTTGGTTATGTTTTGGTAATGATTTTGGCCATTTGAATTGGCCTGTAAATGTATATGTTTTGGTTTGTATATATATAGTCATGTGAGTTGGCTTAGGATGGTGAATTTGATGATGTATATAAGTGTGAAAATGACTTTTGTTTTGAGTTGGTAATTGACCTATGTTGTGTGATTGAGATGGATTCATGATGCTTATTGATATTAGGAAATTTTGAATGTCAATAGGTGATAATTTATGAATTGGTATGTTTATGGAATTAAGCATTATAATGCATATTTGTAAATGGTCATTTTGATGTTTTGACAAGACAAAGATTGGCATGAAATTAAATGGCAATATGTGGTATTTATGTTTTGTATTGGTTGGTGTTGGAATTGGTATAAATCATGCTTGATTGGAATTGAAATATATGCCTATTGATGCTATATTGTGTGCTATTTGAGAGGTGTAGGTGTACCTAAATTTGGGTGGTAAAATGGCTTGGTAAATAGCCTATTTTTTCCATACGGGCAAAGATATGGGCGTGTGTCTCAACCATATGTGACACACGGTCAAGTACACGGCCGTGTGTCCTCTGGTGTTGATTTTGAAATTTAAGTCAGTATGCTCCACGCGGCCTCACACACGGGCGTGTGACTTGGCCATGTGGCATAAGTAGTACACCCTACAGGTTTGGCATGGCCTAGTACATGGTCTGGCACATGAGCGTGCGGCCATTTTTAGGGTGCACGGGCTAGCCGTACGGGTGTGTGTGTTGGCCGTGTGACCTAAGTCAGAGAGTTATATTGGGTCGGACACTGGCTGAGACACGACTATGTGCTCCCATTTCGAGTGTCCACACAGCCTGTGACATGAACGTGCCTGGTGGCCGTGTGAGACACACAGACGTGTGTCCCTTGTTTTGAGAAAAATTTTCAAAGTTTCATGAAAGTTTCTTAAGTTATCGGTTTAGTCCCGAACCACTCCTAATGCATGTTTAGGGCTTAGTAGGCACGTATTAGGGACAAATTGATTGAGATTGAATGATGATTATATGATTTGATTAAATGTATGTGAAAATTATGTTTAAATGTGTTAAATGTTTGGTAATGCTCCGTAACCCTATTTCGACGTTGAATATGGGTGAGGGTGTTACACGACCTTAGTCAGTTACACGACCCAACCACAAGGCCGTGTGACTTTTGTTGATTTTTTTCACTTTGAACCACACGTCATAGTTAGTTAGAAGGCCTAGATACACAACCATGTAGCTCCATTGGTACATGATTTCATCCTAGGCACATGGCCGTGTGACCCCTATTTTGCACTATTACCTTTCTTTTTGTAAAAGTTTTAAAATAGTCATTGATTGATTCCGGGTCGATTTTAGAGCTTTCATAAGCTTGATTTAAACCCAATTTTGTTTGCAAAGCATAATTTTTGTAAATGCATGAGAATTATTGAATGTTTAAATGAATTCTTGATTTAAAATCAAATGTAATTATTTCGTTATTTGTTGTAGCATCTCGTAACTCGATTCTGGTGATAGGAACGGTTAAGGGGTGTTACACATTTCATTTCCAAATCCTTTGATTAATTTCATATCCATACTGGCCCCTACAGATTCTAATAAATCGGTTCACATGCTATCTTTCATATGCTCTAATACCCAAGACAAAACATCCCCCTAATTGGACTTGATAGATGACATATTTTTCTTTCAACTGGTTTGCTCATTTCTGATTAGACTAAGGACATGTTTAGGTTCATCAACAATATAATTTTCTGTATTATGATCCGATCATGTAATATCCCTTAATATTTGACTGTGCCCCAACATGCAAGAACTGAGGCTTAGAATTATGCAATTGAATTTAGAATGAGAATACAATATCTTCAAGCAAACAGGTCAAATTGTAATAAAGTTTTACAACAAAAATACTTCAGAAGTATTCCAAGGATTTTACCCAAGGGAGGTTTGTTTAATGTAAGTATGAACACACTTAGCTAGTCTAAATAGATACTGATTTACTAATCATTTATGGCTAACACAAAAATTGAGACTTTGCATAAAAAAACAAATTGTATATATTAACGAAATACCAAATTGACAATCAGATTAAGCAGATAGAAGGGTGATTAACTTTCATGGTCATGATTAACTCAGATTCAAATATTTTTACTAATTAGTTAAAAACTAACCTAGCTAATACCTTTCGACCTATAACTAATTTAATTAATCGACTTAACTAACTTATCTTTCAACCTGATGAATTAAACCGAGCTAGGTTAAACTGGCGCTAAGTAGAATACCCTTTTGGTCTCATCTACCTAAATTACTTCCTAGAGTCATCAATTCTAAGGTTTGATCAGATTCAACCCAATCCAACTAACTAGTTTAAAAACCCTAAACCTAACCTAACCACTCCCACTTTGTTCAATTAGTCTTTTTAGGGTTTAGTTACTGGAACGATGGAAATGTGCAAGTGTACACAATCACAATGAGTAATAAAGTGACAAGTAAATATCGAGTTATTGTAACGCCCCAATTTTTGGGATTTCTATAACTTCCAATGAATTTTAGAAATACTATGTTTTGACTGTCTGGTGTGGGTCTGAGTATGTTAGTGGGCCTTTAAAAGGCCCAAGAGTAAATTTAATTCGAGGCAATTCCTGAATTTTAATTTTGGGAGAGAGGGCTCTAGCGATATGGACTTTTAAAGATGAGGTGGTAAAATAGGACACAAAAAGATCTGTGTTAAAGTGGCATGTGGCGCCACCTAGGTGTTGGGGAGTGACGTGTGGATGTTTAGGGGGAGCCAGAGTTCAAGTTACAAGGTAAGCGTATTGTTACTTTTATTTTTTTTGTGTGCATGTGCCGGGCATGTGATAGAGCTTAAGTGGAAATTCAGTTAGGGCTTTAGGAAGGTTGTGCCATGGGTTTGAATGGCCATTAGGGCAAGCTTTATATTCTTTTTGTTTGCCGAATTAGGGTTAGCCACTTAGAGCCTTCCCTTTCATTCTATTCTCTTCTCAGTATCTCAAAAAGTCGAAAAACGCAAAGTTAGATCTCCTGAGTGCCGAATTCTTCCTTCTCTTCTCCTCTTTTCTTCTATTTTCTTTTCTCTTTCTTTTCTTCTCTAGCTGAAAAATTCCTACCATTCTACTCATCTTCTCTTTCATTCCCATTCTTTTCTAAACCTCTATAGCCGATTGCCATAAAAGCTGAAATCCCAAAAGTTGTTTCTTGTGCCGATTTCTTCTAGCCAAAACCCTTCTATTTTCTTCATCTCTTTTGGTCGATTTTCACATCCTCTAAACCTCAACCCCTATCGGCAATACCACTGCAAAAACCACCATAGCAAATCATCTTTCTCTTCACAGTTCCAAAAGCCAAAAACACCATAGTTTTTAAGGACATGTAGCCGAATCTTTAGATCTCCAAAATTCGATTTCTACAAGTGTTTAAGGGCTAGATCTGCATCAGATCTGAGTAGAAACTGAAGTGGAATCGTTTTGGTTGAAAGAACCTATGGTAAGTATTCAGATCTATTCTTTATTTCGGGTTTAGAAAAGCCGAAATCCCTAAAGGCATAGGGAGGCTGTCGAATGGAGCTTAAGGCTCTAAGGGTTGTAACAATTGATTTGTTTTGGTTTTAGTGTGATCTAAAGGCTACTGATCGAAGGCTTGGACAAGTGGAACGACTAGATCGAGATCTAGTCACTAGTTTTGGCAAAGGTAGGATCTCAAGGGCCATATGTATTGATGGTCGATTATGGTAAGTAAGTTTATGATGTTTGCCATTATACTTTGGATCTGATATGTCTAGTGACTGATTGTAGGATATCGTGGGAGATTTTGGTAGCGGTTTTCGCAAATCAGGTGTGTAAACGACACCCACTAGTAGACTAGATCGGCAAAAGCTGAAATGCCGAAATGCTGAAAAGCCAGCATTTCGAGAACTTGCGAGCGTGCGAACGCTCATGGGATTGTTTGTATTGATAATTTTGGTGACTTCAATGGTAAGATTGCAGAGTGCGCAATTTCGTGCACTTCGGTATATTTGGGCTTAATGGGCCGAAATCAGGTTAATGGGCCAACGAGCCCAATTCGGTAAAAACACTCGGTAAGTTTTTCTGTTAATATGTTAATAACTGTAATGAGCATGAAACCCTAAAAAGACTGATAAAATTACTGAAATACCTCTGGAAGGTAGAATTACCGTAATACCCCTAAAAGGGTAAGTTTACGATTACGCCCCTCGGGGGTAAATAACTGTTCTTACGCTATAATCTGACTGTCTTTCTGAAGCATGCCTTGTTAATTATATATATTCTGCATGCATGCCATACTGCATGGGGTTGGGTTTTGTTATGGAGGAAGAACCCGTTCTGGTGGCTGTGCCACATATTCTGATATAAGCAGCTTTGCTGTGGATTATAGTTAGTGCCGCAACCGATGCTAACACTATAAGTGTAGAGATGGCGTGGGTGATTTATTCCCCATAGGAAGTGTAGGGATGGACGGAGGCAAGTGCAGGGTTGGATGGGGTTATCATGCATTAATCATATGAGACTGTTTTGTTATGGGCCAACTGTATTGAAATGGGCTCAACTGTGTTAATATGGGCAAGGCCCAATATATCTCGACTTGTAATAGGGCTACGGCCCAGATTGACACTGATATTGGCTAGGCCCAGTATACTTTGATACTGTAAGGGGCTATGGCCCAGATTAATATTGATATGGGCTAAGGCCCAGTTAACCCTGATTTCTGAATAGGGCTTAGGCCCAGTAGAGCTTGAACTGATATAGGCTCTAGTTGGGTTTACTTTACACACTGAGTTCCCATCTTTGCAGGTGAGCCATAGATCAGTGGACTTGGAGCTGGAGGGATTCTGAGTGGCCATGTGGTCTGTTTAAAATAAGTGTTTATACCTTCACTTTTATTTAGATTATTTCCTTTATATTTTCGGGTTTTAATTTGTAATAAGGCCGCTTTAATTATTTTAGTTGTTTTAGTATGTTTTGTTAGCTTAGATATGATATTGTTTTAACTGTTTGAAATTGAATAGCTCTAGGGCGCGTTTAAAAAGGTTACTTGATTTCAAAATATCGCGATAAAAAAGCAAGGCTTCCGTAACGAAAACATTTTCAAAATTAATAACCTTTTCAAATGGTTTTAAACGAATTGGTTTTCCTTGAACAATCACTCAGTTAAAGTGTGGCAATGGTTGTGTGCATGTCTAGGAGTGGATCTGTGACGAGCTGGGTACTTAAGCAGTCTAATTGATTCACCTCCTCTTTTCTGCCATCCTACCTGGTGCACAGCTTCCATTCACTTTAACCTTTAATGAAGATATTCTTTAAACACTAAGAAAGACTTTAGATAAAACATGACTTTCTAGTAACGCTTCAATGTGACACGCCGGATTCGATCGTAATGTCTGGGTCGGGTTTGGGGTGTTACACTTATCGTACCTAGAGGGACTGTTTAAGAAAATTATTTATCAAATGAAATCCAAACATTTTGGTAACGAAAAAAATTTTGATTTTGATGAAGTGATTAAAAACTAAAATTTAATCGAGTAAAATAAAATCAAATAAAAATAAAAGTTCTAATGCACGAACTCAAAAGATAATTTTAATCAAGATGACATAGTTGTGTTAGATTAATTACATTTCTTAACTTAATATTACCAAAACAATGTTCATGTTGTTACGAATAAATTTACGGCAACTTGGTAATTTGTTAACTATAGCACATGTAGACTTACTAAATTAACTAATCTCTTAAACATATTACTATGCCAATTCAAAAAATTAATCAATTTAATAAGCAAGTAAAAAATTAAGTTAGGTAACAATATATACCTATATTGAAACAGTTTAATAACAATAATCTTGCAAGTTATGCAAGGCTAACGTACCGTTTAATACCGTCACTAATTTAACCCTCAGCTACCTTAGAAGATTAAACATGCATTGATTAAGTATTGTGTCAATTAATTACAATTTCAATATGATTAATAATTAATTTATTAGTTACCTTACAATTGTAATGCAAGAATAACATAATCATAGTTTACCTTAATCAAACAATTTACAAAGACCTATAACAACACAAACATAATTTTATTAACTTAAGTGGACGAAATGCAAACAACCTAACACGAATTAAATTTAAGCCATGTCAATTAAATTAAGAATAATAACATAATAAATATTCATAGAAATGTTCATAACAACAATAATAAAAGTTAAAGGATAGGGAGCTATAATCAAATTCGGTGTTTCTTCGAAACCTGACTAGTTGCTTCGCTCCTCCTTCTTCGCTCATTCTTGTGGAACCGAGGCTTCTACAAGCACTTGAATGCTGCTACCCAAGGTGGTTGGATGACTCTTTCCAAGAGGGAAATCGACAAGGAAAATGGACAAGAAAAAGGGAAAAACAAAGGAGAGAAAGTGAGTGAAAGTGAGAGAGATGTGAGGAATGAAAGGTGTATTAAATGAAGAGGGGAAGGGGTATGTAGCAGCCTAATTTTAGTGGTGTCGAAAACATTAATTTGAGGTCACTAAATTCGACGAGTAAGTTAAAAAATTTAATAAATTAATATTTATGAGTCAAGTGTGATTTTAGAAATAATTTAAATTAATGAATTTTGGGATTTAAAAGAATTATTAGGTAAATTGGGTTGAAAATGAGGTACTGAGACCTCGATTTCATAAACCAAGCCGTAGATATTTTTATAAATATTTATGGAGGGTTAGTAAATTAGTATTAAAGTTTCGTTAAAAAAATTAACATTTTGATAGTCAATTAATTAAAAGGACTAAAGTAAAAAGGTGCAAAACTTGCTAATTAAAGAAATAGGGATTAAATAGCTTGAGAAGTAATTAAGGAAGGACCAAATGGGTAATAAGACACATGGACAATAGGTTGGACAGAAAGTGTGTAGAAGAAAACAACAAAACTAGTATGAACAAGGGGTAAAATTGGAAAATAAATAAAATTTAATAGTTAAAATTGGGCTAAATTGAATTTCTAGATATTTCTTCATTTTTCTTCAACAAAAACGCCATTGAAGAGTCTCTTTAAGCTGGTTTTTCATATTCTTACCACAAGTGACTTCAATTCTTGTTTATTTATTGTAGTTTTTGTGATTTTGATACTTTTAAAAGTAAGTCAAACTATTGAATTCATTAGTTTTGATCTTATGAGTGATTTTGAAAGTTACCATGGATAAGTGCTAGAATTTTATGATGAATTAACATTGATTTGAAGCTCTAATTTTGTTATATGATTATTTTATCAAGTGATTTTAGTAGAAGTTGATTTTTAGGACCTAATTGTGAAAATTAAGAATTAGGGTTTAGTGTTGAAATTTTGATTATCAAAGGCTGTGTAGCAGTTTAGAATGATGGAATAAAGTGTTAATTGACAAAAATAAGCTCAATTGATAGGTTAATTGACTAGGGACTAAAGTGTAAAAATTGTAAAATTTAGGGTAAATATGAAATTTCAAAAATTAAAGGGTATAAATTGTGAAGTGAATTAGAATTGAATTAGATGTAATGAATGAAAAAATTTATATTATAGATCAAGAATCCGAAGATAAACATGGAAATGAGAAAGTAGCAGAATAGTCCCGAATTGTTACAACTTCTACAATCTACCCTAGGTAAGTTCATATGGTTGAATTTTATGAATAATTGTTAAATTAGAGATAATATATTGTATTATTTACATCTTTGTTATTGAATTATGAATATCATAATGAAATGAAAATTGAATTAAAAGTTCAAATTGAATAGAATGTAGGATTGAGTACGATTGTTCTGTGACAAAAGATGAATTGACGGATAAGGCCATGGTTGGACCATGGAAATGTTTAAATGTAAGACCATAGATGGGCTATGACATTTTAGTGAAAAGACCATAACTGAGTTATGGCATTACGAGTGTAAGACTGTGGCAGGGCTATGGCAATATTCGTGTAAGACCATAATTAAACTATGGCATCAAGAAAACAATGTACTCGAATCCATAAGACGTTCTCTAATTTAACGAGTATTGATAAGTGACATATAGAAATTTGTGGAAAAATTTAAGAAATTATTGATATTGTAACGCCGCAAATCCCCAAATCCTTGATAATTTTTTTTGTGTGTTTGTGACGTGAAAGTATGTCTGCCTTAGTGGTGTGTGCTTAGGAAGTGTCTAGGAAGTCATGGGTTCAAGCCTTGGCTTCCACAAAAATATTGCATTTTAAGGATAAAACCCCTATCTTTTGCTAGTAGGGTTATAAGTTTATTTTGGTAAAAACATGACAGAATGGGCTATTGGTCTAATGGATAGTGGCGTGTGGAGTGTGCTAGTGGTTTAAGGTTCGAATCCTTGCTTGTACAAATGGAGATTATTTTACTGGTGGCCATGGGAGGAAGTTGTGCTTGACCAAAACACCGAGGAATTTGAATTAGTTTGAATAGGGTTGTTTTAGCTGAATTGGGAGTAAAAAAGGGGATTTTGGTTGTTGAGGTTTGTGAGAAGGAGGGTTTTAGGAGGAAATTAAGGAGAAAATAGAGCAAGTTTGAATTTGGAGGAGAGTCATGCTGGGTTTGAACTCTGGCACTTAGTGTTTTGTTGGGAGGTGTTTAGTGTGTGAAGGCTGATCGAATCTGACGATTCATTGGTCAAAAATTCGGCTAGAGTAAATGGGTGTCGAAATTGGTTCTACTTTGGGTGCTGATTTGTGTCTTAGCTAAATAAGTGTCGACTTCGTGCTCAAAATCTCAGGTTGGTAGCTTCATTTCTTTGTTTTATTTGTTTAGTTGAATACTCCTGTAAACTTTTCTCAATCTCTTAATTTCTCTTTTGGCAGAATACCTTAGTGACATTTTCTCTTCATCTTTTCTTTCTTCAAACCGATTACCAACATTAGTGAAGCCGATTGTTCCGATTGAGTACCTCCTTCTTCTTCTCCTCTTCTCTGAAGCTGAATACTTCTTTTTTTTAATTTCGTTATTCCTTTCTCTGCTAGGCGAATACCCATACTCTCCCTCTCTCAAATCTTTTGTTCTTATTACTTTGGCCAAATCTCCTTAATTGACTGTTGCCGAAATTCATTGATTTATTGGTAAGTGTGTGTTACAATCACTTATTATTCTTTTCCTAGATGAATTTCTTTGGCTCTGCTATCAAGTTTTGGCTTTCCCTTTCTTTCTCTTTGGGCTGAATGTATGCTTTTCATCTAACAACTTATGATCTGCCAAATCATGCTAAGAGTGTGGATTCTATTATGGAAGCTTAGGCCGGTTACTCTTCTCATTGCAAGTGTCTATCCACTTTTGGGGTAAGTGCTTTAAGTGTGATGTATTCATATTGGATTTAAATACTTATCAGTCGATCAAATGTTTCTTATGAAGGTCAAAGTTTTGGAGCAATACGTGGGTATTAAGTTAGTGGGATTCTGCGATTGTTGGATTGGTAAGTGTCAATGAATCGATAGAATCCTTTCGATCTTGTGATTTGGATTAACGATGGATTTAGTCTAATGAGGGGTTGTGGTTGACCATAGGTTCTCAATCTCAGAAGTGGTTCGGCTGCGACATCACAACAGGTGTGTAACACTACCATTAGATGTGAAATGACAAAAGCCGAAAAGTGAGCTGTCGATCCCACACGGGGGTGTGCCGCCCGTGTGGCAGGCCGTGTGGCCGCCCGTGTGGCAGGCCGTGTAACAAACATGGCTGTGTGTTGATGTTGGGCCGAAATGATATTGGGCCATTTTGGCTAAATTGGCCATGTGGGCCAATGGGCTTGTGGCTCCCACACGAAAAAATCGCACATAAGTGGGTAAATATAGGCCAGTTGTGTAAGCCACACGGCTGAGGCCATTTCTGAGCTATGTGACCATACGAGCATGTGGGCCCATAATATGTGTCGTGGGCCCATTTCATTGATTGTCTGTTAAGGTTGCACGGGTCGCCCAAGATGACTGTGGACCTACTGTTGGGCCAGTAAGTGTACCTGGACCCTATTTTGTAAATGACTGATATACCCCTATGTGATGTATGACTGTTTGAGCATGCCATTTGTACTGTATATACATTTATATATGTGCATTGCATGGGGTGGGACATGATTTGGAGGAAGTGTACTGAAAGCTATAAGCCTATTACTGGGAGCTCTACTGCAAATACTATTTAGTACCGCAACCGGTGCTACTTGGAGTGTAGGGATGGGTGGGTCGATTTTATCCCTACATGGTGTGTAGGGTTGGTATGCATATGGTGTGTAGAGGCTGGATTGGGTAGGATTTTCTAATTGCATACTATACGATACTGTAATGGGCTTAGGCCCACTGATATTATTACTGAAATTGGCTCAGGCCCAGACTGCTACTGTTACTAAAATGGGCTAAGACCCTAACTGAGACTAAAAGGGCTTAGGCCCAAATTGTGTTTACTCTAATTGGTTGCTTTTATGGGATTACGCACTGAGTTTTTGTAAATTCACCCATCTGTTAACTGTGCAGGTAATCCCAGACTTAGGCGAATCGATGCGACGGAGACTCAGTGGTGGCCATTCGACTTAGCTGTCTTTAATATTATAATTAAGGTTTATTCAGGCTTTCATTATGTAATAAGGCCTCTCGGGTTTATTTTAATTTTGGTATTTTACTCAAATTATTTGTGATTACAACTACTAGCAGTAGGAAAAACACGAGTTTTCAAAAACTCAAACATTTTCAAAACCGCCACAGATACGTAACTCATTTTCAAAGCTTCCGCGAATAACAAACTGTTTACAAAATTAATAACGTTTTAATAAAAGCAACCTTTAAAAGTACAAGTCCCACATTATCAATGAGCAATAAGACTTTAAATCAACTTTTCAAACTATACAAAGAGTCTAGTTAAAAAAGGGGTTTTTAAACGATGAGTTTTAGATTTTGAAAAGCACTTCAATGATCGTAATCCGGCATGATTCAGCCGGGTTGGGTGTACAATATTGAGCTCAATCAAGTGAATTTATATGAATGTGATTGTAGCAATACTGAAATATCTTTAATTATATAGTTTGGTAAATATCTAAAGCCTAGAATTACTAAGCTTCTACAAGCTTACTCTTGTGTGTTAATGTTCTTTGTAGACTAACATGAAATCAGAGGATTGGATCAACATATCAAGCTACACTATCTAGTTCACTCCAGTAGATTTGTTATACATTTTAAGGTTTATATGGCATGTATAGGGTTGAATTGAAAGGAAGTAAACTTTAATATGGTGTGAGTAGCACATATACATACATTTATTTTATGCATGTATTTATAATATCTTATAGAATCAATGAATGGATATTTGGTAAGTTATGCAAATGAGTTGTGTAATGACATTAGGTCTAAAACTTGATTTCGGCTGTATTGGTTGCTTGGTTGGATTCTATTGGTATATGAGAGTATTGTGTGCAGATGATAGTAAAAAGAATGAGAAAAGTGACCTTAAAATGGCCTATTCGTCCACGCGGTGGCTCAGCCGGTGTCACACATGTCATGCACATAGGCATGTAGTCTAGCTGTGTGTCTCCTGCATCTGAAAATTTAGAAATAGAATGCTCAGAATTGAGCACACGATGGAGACATGGACATGTGTCTCAGTCGTGTGAGGCACACGATCTAGCACACAAGCGTGTGGCCTGACCGTGTGAAAACTACACCTTATTTTGAAAAATAAATTGATCATACGGCCTAGTACACGGACGTGTGGCTGGCCGGTGACCCAAGCCAGGGAGTTACACGGGGGTGGCATGCTTGAAGCACGAGCATGTCATAGGCCACACGGGCGTGTCTCTGGCCACACAGCGTGTGTCCCGCATTAAGAAAAATTTGGAACTTCGTGAAAAATTCTCTAAGTTTTGATTAGTCCCGACTGTTCTAATGCTTAAATGGGCCTCGAAGCCCATACAAGGGATGACATGATAGTTCGGAAATGAATAGTAAATAATATGAATTATCTATGAAGTTCTGTAAAACTCCGATAATGCTTCGTAACCCTATTCCGGTGAAGATATGATAGGATATACAGAGAATTATAAGTGGATTTGCTGCTAAGAATATCAAACAATCAGCAGCCATATACCCTTTTGGCCAGCCACACATGTGCAAGTTAGAATGTTTCAAACTTGCTAAATTTAGCTTGGGGTGAATCTTTGAAAACACAGAAAGTGGAGGGTATGAATGCAATAAAGGAAACTTCCAGGGTTGATTTGCAAGTTAAATAATCAACTAATTTGAGATGATTGGGTCAGCATGTTGGACCCCTTTGGGCAACCCATTTGCTCTGTTGGATCAGTCTTCGGTTTAACACAATTAGCCTCCTTTCATATATAATTATAATAATTTTTACCCAAAATAAATTGGATATAGTTAAAAAAATTATATTATATATAATATCATCATTTGGATCTTCTTAGGCAATAAATAATTCGGCTCAATGCTTCAAAAAATCGCTTCTTGATTTGCCTCTAGTAGTGTTACCAAACCAATTTTCACAATTTGTGCAAATCTAATTGAAAATAATCAAATTTATAAAAATATTATAAAACTTATAAAAATTCAATATGTTATAGTTTGAATGTAATTTAATTATTTTATAATTAAATAAACCTAGGCAAGAAAATAAAGTAAAGTAAAGATCCCCCCTTTTATCTAATTACAGATCCCTCAGAATCCGACTTATCTTTTGCTCCATCATCTTTGTTTTTGCATGAATTGCTTTGTTCCTTCTTGATATTGGACACTGGGTTGAAATATTAAAATCAGGAAACTCAGGCACAAAAATAAACGGCTCATTAAATATTTCGTAAGAGTGCTTCTCATTGAGTCATCCCGTATTTTTGGAATATCTCTAGTAAGCTTGTTGTTGCCATTGCATATGTTGCATTATGTCCATAAACTTTGATAGCTCATCTCGAAGATCTAGGCAAGGTGATTGAGTTCTGAATGTTGAGGTTTCCATGTCAGGTTTGGTATTAGTTCCATTGGTCTGCCTTAGTAGGATTCAGCTAACTGCATTGGTTCGATCTCTGTGGGATCTTCTTCTTATTCTTTTTCCAGATCCTCACTCTCTTCAGCTCGTTGTTGCAGAACAGAATCTTCGGCTATTCAGTAGAGATCCCAATATGTGATTGTGCCCTGGATATAACCTATCTTCTTTACCTTGCCAAGAATTTTAGCTTTCAAGCACAAATTATTATCATAAGGGAAAATAAGCTGGGCCAGAATGGTCTAGCATTACAATTTCACATTTCTCTCAAAATTATTTTTCCCACACCAATGGTGTTTGCCATTAAATCGAGTATAACAAGACCATTCACTCTAATGGAAATTGTAGTTCCATGTGAAATAGGCATAACGTTGAACTGAATGAAATAAAGCCATACCTTTGCTAGTGGTGTCAAATATTCTCTGCAACAAGTGTGAGTTCCATGCTTTGACACAGTCCACTTAGAACCTAGAATTGTAAGTTCCTCGAGAATTTCTTACATATTTTCAGTCTCAATATTAATCATCAAGAAAGAATATTCGTCGTCTCAAAATTAGGTAATTCAAAGAATTCATTAATAGTGTTTGAGCTTATAGTACCTTGATTTCTTAGACAGAAACTTTCGTTAATTCATTTGAGGTCAAATTCAAATAAAATTCACGAACTAATTCCTCATCTGCACTAGGTCTTTTCTCACAAAACAACTCTCAATTGAGCTTCAACAATTTGTCGAATGTGCGTTATGAAATTGATATAGTTCCTTTCTTTCAGTGTAAAGCCTATTTTAGAGTGCATTTGTTGATTCTTGAAAATGCTATCGTATCTCGCTTTGGCTTCTTCATAGTGAAATTTTTTGTGTGATTCTTCAATTTGGACAGAGGCATGAGTTCTTTTACGAGGCATGATTAACCTGAACATAAGATGGGAACAAATTTTCTCAAAAATTCAATTTGCATGAAATATTAATAATTCAATAAATTAAAGAATTAAAATAATAAATAAAATTTGAAATTTAGGAGAAAAATTTTCTTACCACCTTTGTATAAAAATTAAGTACTCAATAAATAAAATTAGAAGCAAAAAGATTTTAATTGAGGGTTGGTTGGAAGGGTGATTGGTTGGGGCTAAATGAGATGGAAGTGTGGTGCAAAAGGTAACAAGGGCTGGGGTTGTGCAAAGGTGCGCACGGGCTTGAAGCAAAGAACTGCAGTAGCACGGCAAGGCTGGTGGCTCAAGCAAGGCACTAGCAGGGTTGATGGCATGCAGGGGCAGCAGGGCTGGTGCGTCGAGCGAGGCCTGGCATGAGAAATAGCAACAACGTGCGAAGTTGTGATGGAGTTGCTAGCAGGTGCGCCAAGTGCGTGTGCAGCTGCTAGCCAAATGGCCGCTATTGGGCGGGTTATTGATGGTGGTTAGGAGCTGCAGCACTTGGTGGTTTTTGGATTGCTAGGGTCGACAGTGGAACAGGTGAATGGAGGTTGGTTTGATGGGATGGTGAATGATGGAGAAGTTGGTAGAATTTATAGTGAAGGGAGGAAGGAATTCAATTAGAACTCTTAGAACAATTTAATAGTAAAAATATTCTAAGTCCTAATTCCACATAAAATTAATAACAATTAATAATTAATATGATGTATATTAAAATATTATTTGCTATCACTTTATTATAACATAAATTTTACTAAAATATGATAATGTTTAAAACAATCCTAATTCATATAAAGTTGATAATATTTAATATATATTTAATAAATATAATTATATATTGATATTGTTACCTTATTAAAAATAAATAAAATTAAAAACCTTATTTTAGCTGCCTTTAAAAATATTTTTTTAAAAAAAGACAACTAATTTTAATATTACAAAAATAACAACCAACTTTTTCAAATAATTCAATTAAGCACCTAAAGTTAAAGAAAATTTGAAAATTGAGTTGCAATTAGAGCTTAGATCTTTATTGAAAAACTAAAAATTTATTTTTCCATTTAGAGAATAATTTCTCAGAAGACTATGTTAAAATAAATTCTCAGGAAAGATTGGATGGGTCACAAGCGGTCCTACTTAAGTTCCAATCTCCTAACAAAAATTTATTTAAACATACTAATCTTGAAAATATACCCTAAATCATTTATTAAAAAGAAAATAAGAAAAAAAGTTAAATATTTGATAAAATGAACGTGACTTTATGCCGCTCAATTTTATCTCCCTAGTAATGTTTTAAGCACTGAGCATTAACTCGAAAATTACCTCCCTTACCTTGAAGTTCGACAACTTTATAGGAAAAACTCAGTGAATTTGTAAATGGACCAGACCAACGTTATTTCAACTACCTGGAAAAAACTTTAATCTGGAATGAACAACAAAACTTGCTGACTTGCTTCAGATCTTGAACTTCGGATGTGCTTATCATGCCATCTTTTAAGTCTTTTGTAACACCACTTACCCATGTCCAACGCCGGGAATAGGGTACGAGCATTACTGCAGTTTTTACACAAGCAATCATATAAAACTGAGACGTAATTTCCCTCCCAAATTTAAAAACTTTTCTATACATCTTACCGTACCCTAAAATGAGCCTACGAGGACCAAACATACATTGGAAGTGGTTCGAGACTAAATCGAGAACCTAGAAAATTTACAACACTTAGAATATTTTTCACTAAACAGGGGTCACATGCCCGGTGTGCTTTGGACACGCCCGCGGTGGCAAGCTGTTGGTCATACATGCCTGTGTACCTAACTTGTGTAACTCTTTGTTTGTCACCCAAGAACAAATTGAAGTCACATGCCAATGCACAAGCCCGTGTGCTTAGGCCATGTGGTCGATTTAATTTCATAATTTTTCATAAAATAGGAGCAGATTTCACACGCCCAAGACACACGCTAAGTGCCTGAGGCCGTGTCATCCACACGGCTAAGGCACTCCCCCATGGGGCAAGCCGTGTGTCACACAACGGCCTAGACACACGCCCGTGTGTCTACTCGTGTGGACAAAAACGAGGTTATTGACCAAGTCATTTGTCACCCTTTAATGCACACACCTACACACAAAAACATAGCCACCAAATCTAAGCAATTACATTCAACCAATTCAGCCACAAATCAAGACATCCACACATCATTCACAGCTCCATTTACACACACGACATCACATACTTATCAATAACATGCAATTCACATCAGAAACATCATCATTCATATATACTAAACCAATATTAGCAATTTCCAATGCCATTTACAAATGAATTATCAACCACAAAGCCAACACATTGCCAATCAATATGACCATACAAAAGACCAAGTCCTTATACGCCAAAACCCAAAATGTTGATTCATGGTAAAAAATAATCAGCTGAAGTATGAGGAGTCTCCAACGATCCCAAATTCGAGCATAGCTTGGTGACATAAAGACAAGGGAAAAGAAGGGGAGTAAGCTATAAAGCTAGAAGTCCTAGCAAATAATAAGCATCATAAACACACATTTAACATACAATTAACATGAGGTAAATTAACATAAATGTTATTATAAATCTCATAGTCAAACTTACTCAATCATAACCTTACCGAGGGTTCATCACATAATGAGCTTGTTACTTATGAGTTTTACGTACATACCTGAGTCATCTCGAACTTGGATTTTCACACAATTCATCTTTGACATACTCGTTAAATTTCCCGTTGAACCACTTGGAATACTAAAGGATCCTCGGAGTCCCGTACACAAGGTACCGTACCAATGCCATATCCCAGATATGGTCTTATATGTAATCTCGTATCGAAGTAAATAGCCCAGCTGTGGTCTTACACGAAGTCTCATATCGATGCATATCCCAGATATGGTCTTACGCGTAGTCTCATATTGATGCCATATCCTAAATATGGTCTTACACGTAGTCTCATTAACCCTAATATCATGACATTTGTATCCAATCTATTCCTAAGGTTCAACCAAAATTTCATGCTTTTCGAAACTTTGTTGAATACGTCCAAGGGTCAATCGCAATTCATACAATATAAAACATTTAAAACATAATTAAAAAATGCATTATTTACATACGAACTTACTTCGGTACAAAAATAGTAGAAAATGTGACTTAATCGTCAAACACTTTGTTTTTTCCTCCGATCTAGGTCCGAACCTCGTTTCTCTTGATCTATAATAAAAAATTTAACTCATTTATTATTCACATTACTCAATTCAGTTCAAAAATCATATTATGATAAAATTATGTTTTTGCCCCTAACCTTTGACATTTTTACACTTTGGTCACTAGGCTCGTAAATTGAAATGGATTCAATTTCTTCGATTCCCAAGCCTAGCAGAACCTCTTTCATGCTTATAACAACCCACGTTTTTAATTTAATCACACTTTTACACACATTTCATAACCTTTTTACAAATAGGTCCTTTTGACATTTTCATCAAAAATCACCTAGCAAAAGTTGTTTATCATATTCCAAACATGCATTTTCTACATTAGACATCAAAATACACATGTGCAACATGGGTCAAAATTTACACCTTGATTTATTTCTTAAATTAGTGGTAGAAATAGATAGATCAAGTTACAAGAATCTCAAAAACATGAAAATCATTAAAACGGCGCTAGAATAGCTTACAATCGAGCTTGAAAGTGGCAAAACCCTAGCTATGGCTTCCCTTGAAAAATTCAACTATGGTGAGAAAGATGGACAAGATTTTTGCTTGATTTTGCTTTTTAATTCATTTAATTACTAAATGACCAAAATGCCATTTTCTTAAAACACTAAAATTCTCTTACCTCATGTCTATTTTTTGTCCAACTTAAAGTAAAATGGTCTAATTACCATATAAGGACCTTAATTTAAAATTCATCGCAATTAGACACCTCTAACATGTAGAACTCAACTTTTTCACTCTTTACAATTTAGTCCTTTTGCTAAATTGAGTGCTCAAACATCAAAATTTTCAAACACAATTTTCATGAAATCATTCCATAAAACTGTAGACCATCAAAATGTAAGAAAAAAAGTTTTACTATGTCAGATTCGTGGTCTCAAAACCACTGTTCTGACTAGGCCCAAAATTGGGCTATTACAACTCTCCCCCTTTAGGTATTTTTGTCTCCAAAAATCTTACCAGAAAATAGGTTTGGGTTACTGTTTTCTCATAGCCTCCTCGGGTTCCCACGTAGCCTCTTCGACCCCATGTCATTGCCATAAAATTTCACTAGGGCTATACTCTTATTTCTCAATTGTTTAACTTCCTAAGCTAAAATCTTGATCGGTTCTTCATCATACGTCATATCCGGTCGAATCTCAATCTCTGTTAGAGAAATCACATGTACAGGATCAGAATGATATTGTCCCAACATTGACACACGAAACACATTATGGATCCTTTCCAATTCTGTCGATAAAGCTAACCGATATGCCACTGGCCCTATTCTTTTAATAACCTCATACGGTCCAATGAAACGTGGACTCAACTTGCATTTACGACAAATTTGAGAATTTTCTTCCACGGAGATACCTTCAAAAATACCTTATCACCAACCTAAAACTCAATCTCTTTTCTTTTTGAATCTGCGCATGACTTTTGTCGATCTGAATCTACTTTCAATCAATCATGGATTACCTTTACTTTTTCTTCAGTTTCTCTGACCAAATCAACCCCATGAATCTGTTTCTCACTAACTTAGTCCAAAACAAAGGTGTTCGCACTTGCGGCCATACAGTGCCTCATAAGGTGCCATTTTTATACTTAACTGAGAACTATTGTCATAAGCAAATTCGACCAATGTAGATATTTTTCCCAACTACCTTCGAATTCTAGAACACAACATCGAAGCATATCTTCAAGAATCTGAATCACTCTCTCAGACTGGCCATCAATCTGTGGATGAAAAGCTGTACTAAAGTTCAGCTTCACACCTAAAGCTTCTTGTAGCTTCGTACCAAAGCTTCTCGCAACTTCTTCCAAAACCATAAAGTAAACCTCAAATCTCTATCAGAAATGATAGAAATAGGCACCCGTGCAATCTCACAATCTTAACAATGTACAGTTCAGCTAGCTTATCAAGTGAATAGTTAGTATGTACTGGTATAAAATGAGTCAATTTCGTAAATCTATCAACAATAACCCAGACGACATCTTTCTTTTTCGGAGTTACAGTAAAACCTGTCACGGAATCCATTGTAATCCTATCCTATTTCCACTCGGGCACCATTACTGGCTGAAGTAAACCCGAAGGTACTTGGTGTTCAGCTTTCACTAGATGACAAATCAAATATCTCGAAAGAAACTCTGAAATATCTCGTTTCATGCCTGACCACCAATACAATTTCTTTAAATCATTATACATTTTTGTACTACCCAAATGCACAGATAACCAACAATTATGTGCCTCATGAAGAATTTTCTAAGTAAGTTCATCATTTTTCGGTACACAAATTCTGCCTCGGAACATCAAACAATCATCGAATCTGATATGAAAATCTGAATCACTACCCAATTCACAATGAACTTTTGGCTTGCAAATCACTGTCACATTTCTGAGCTTCATAAATTTGTTGAAGAAATAACAGTCTAGCTCTCAACTCAGCTAGGATCGAACCATTATCGAACAAAGTCAATCGTGTATTCATCGCTCTCAAAGTAAACAAAATCTTTCTACTCAATGCATCTGCGACTACATTTGCCTTACCCGGGTCGTAATCAATTACTAGTTCATAATCCTTAGTAACTTGAGCCATCTCTATTGCCACAAGTTTAAATCTTTCTAAGTAATCAAGTATTTTAAACTCTTATGATCAGTAAAGATATGGCATTTCTCACTGTACCAATGATGTCTCCAAATTTTTAAAGCAAACACAATGGCAGCTAATTCCAAATCACGCGTCAGATAATTCTTCTCGTGCGGTTTCAACTGTCTCGAGCATAAGCTATCACTTTGCCCTCTTGCATCAACACATCCTAATCCATTCAGTGATGCATCACTATAAATCACAAACTCTTTTCTCGATTCAGGTTGCACTAAAATCGATGCCTCAGTCAATAATGCTTTCAACTTCTCGAAACTTTGCTGACATTTTTCAGACCATTCAAAACTTAACATCTTTTTACACAGCTTGGTCATAGGAGTAGCAATCATCGAAAATCCTTTGACAAAATGTCAATAATATCTAGCTAAGCCCAAAAAGCTTTTAACTTCAGCTACATTCCTTAGTTGAAACACCCCGTCCCCGAGATCGTTGCCGGGGTCGAACACGAGGTGCTGACCGACTTAATTCATTTACTTGCACAGTTCATTTTAAAAATTTCCAGACAGCTGGCTAACTGTGTCGCTATCACCTTAAAAATCATATCTTGAGTTACACAACTCGAAAATCAGTTTCGTGATTTTTCCCTGAAACTAGACTCATATATGCATCTACAATTTTTTTCT
>NC_053434.1:81745349-81853805 GCF_007990345.1 Gossypium hirsutum | reverse complement strand
TATCAAAGACTCCCATGTTACAGGGGTCGACTACACTGACCTTTTCCCATTACGACTTGGATATCTCTCTGCACAGAGTTTCAATAGTGATGCCGTTTGTTTCTATGGAAACTATACTCAGGGAGAAATCCATACATATATGGTATGACCCCTAATTATCTCTGGTCAATTTATAGTGAATTTCCAAAGGCGGAACAGGGAATCCAGAAACTGTTCTGGCCCTGTTCCACAAGAACCCGAATATCTCTTACTGTACTGTCCATATGATTGTTTCGTTACTTTCCTATGAAAGTAGATTCTTCAAGGTTTGTTTACATAATTTATTTACTATTTAATTCCATTCCTACTATTTTAGTGATTTTCCAAATCTACGTCACTGCTGCTGTCAGCATCTACCTTTAAGGTAGGCTTTACCTATTTCATGGTTCAACTAGCCCTTTTTGCATACATAGCACAATTTATGAAAGTGATTAACCATCCCGTGGCCAATCCTTGTCAAGCATATCCACACTAAATGATTATAACATTATACTTAAACACATATAAGCCATTTTCACATGCTATCCAAAACTTATACATCACATAAAGTACTCGAAAAACAACAATGGGTCGTCCTATACATGCCATATCAAAATTCAACCAAAAGAGTACCATAAGAGCCTTTGATAGTGTGGGCGACTTCGACGTCAAGATCCCGAGTCCGATAGCTGGAGAACCAAAAAATCTATAAAACAGAGGAGCAATGGAACGAAGTAAGCAATTTATGCTTAGTAAGTTTTGAGCAAGAAATTCCAGCATAAACAAAGAATAACACACATTTAGCTAAATGGAATATTTCATAATACGCAATTTACCGATATCAAACTTGCTTCACAATATTCACAACCCTTATGTACATACACAATAGACTAACTTAGCCAAAGGCCGGTAGCTCGTTTATCAACTGAGCGAACATTTATTTGTAAGGGCTCGATTAAATTCAACACATACGTAACATATCCCCATATTGGGATGTTTTTCGAGTATTCGCTGGAATTTTACAGCAAGCTCATTCATTACCAAATCACGTACCTTCGGGATTTAACCGGATATAGCTCCTCGTTCAAATGCCTTCGGACATAGCCCGGTTTTAGTAACTCACACAATGCCTTCGGGACATAACCCGGATTAACAACTCGCACGAATGCCTTCGGGACTTAACCCGGATTTAGTATCTCGCACAAAGGCCTTCGGATCTTAGTCCGGATATATTCACTTAGCACAAAGCCTTCGGGACTTAGCCCGGACAGCATTCAATTAATCATGCACATTCATATTTCATTTTCATTTGCGAAACTCAAACACAAGGCACATATCGTCCTTGCACATTCGGCTCAATAGCCACACATAGAGCATGATTAATCACATTGTAATTTAAGCTCTCTTACTCAAGAACTTACCTCGGGTGTTGTCGAACGATTCCGCTAGCTATTCAACCACTTTTTCCTTCCTTTATCGGATTTATTTCCCTTTGCTCTTGAGCTTAATCAAACAAATAAATTGATTTCATCATTTAGGCATCAAAAAGATGAACACAAGGCACTTAGCCCATATTTATACATTAGACATTAAAGTCTCATACATGCAAAAATCATGCATCAACACAACATATTAGCTAATTTCTTTCCCCTTGGCCGAATATGCATGTCTATTTTTGGGGTCGGTCTCAACACTTAATACACACATATACACACACTAGTAAAGCATCCTCCCCCTTTTCATCGATTTAACACATGCATGCTCATCAACATGCAAAGTTACATTCGGCCTTAGCACACATCTTGCTAGCCGATTCTTCTCCATTTAGCAACCAATGCACATATGTGCTCACACAAAAATGCTAAAAAGGAGGTTCAAGAATCATCAAGCCATCATCACATGCATCATTAACAAGCCTCATATTTTGCATGCAATGGCATTAACACAACCTCCACCTAGGCCGAATCTTAACTCATCCTCATGCCTCATCACCACAACATCAAACACCAACCAAGAATGATGCATCCATGGTCAAGTGCCAATTCCATCACATAGCAAGATTTAGACCATGGGCCAAGTAGAACTCAAGCTAACAACTAAAACATGCATGCATCTCATGGAACATCATCAAACATACCTTAGCCTAGCTACATGCATGGCCGAATCTCTTCACCTTTCTTCTTCTTTCCTCCTTAAAATTTTTGGCCAAGGATGAACCAAAGGATGAGAAAATTTTTCTTTGTTTTTTCTTTCTAGTTTCGGCAAGCATGAAGATGAGAAAAGGATGAACAAAATTCTCTCCTTTCTCTTCTTTAGCTCACGGCAATGGGGGGGGACAAACAACTACACACACATTTTTTTTTGTATTCTCCATACTCCTTTTATTATTTTATTTGTTTTATCCAACATTTTATGACACAAATTAACATATCTTATTTGTGCCATACTCATGCCATAATTTCCATAAAATAAATTGCACACTTGTGCATCATGCCCATCATGGCCGGCCACTACTAGTAGGGGGGGAAATTTGACATGCAAGTCCCCCCTTTGTCCACATGCACTAATAGGTCCTCACACATTGACCTATCACATTTTAGAATTTTCTCACATAAGTCCTATTAACTAAATTCACATGAAATCAACCAAATTGAAACTTGAAATTTTCACACATTCATAATTACATATTCTAGACAATAAGTATCACATTCCAACATTTTGGTGACTCGGTTTAGCGGTCCCGAAACCACTTCCCGACTAGGGTCAACTTTGGGCTGTCACAACTCTCCCCCACTTAAGAAAATTTCGTCCCCGAAAATCTTACCGGTAAACAGGTTTGGGTATCGTTCTTTCATCGAGCTCTCGGTCTCCCAAGTAGCTTCCTCGATCCCGTGTTTGAGCCATAACACCTTTACTAGCGGAACTCTTTGTTTCGCAACTCCTTCACTTCACGAGCTAGGATACGCATCGGTTCTTCTTCATAGCTCATGTCGACTTGAATTTCAACCTTTGATGGGCTAATTATGTGCGATGGATCAGATCGATAGCGTCGAAGCATCGAAACATGAAAGACGTCATGAATCTTTTCAAGCTCCGGGGGCAAAATCAATCTATACGCAACCGGACCAACTCGTTCGGAGATTTCGTACGGCCCAATGAATCTTGGGCTCAACTTGCCCTTACGGCCGAACCTGAGTATCTTTTTCCAAGGTGAAACCTTAAGGAACACTTTGTCTCCCACCTGATACTCGATGTCTTTTCGTTTCAAATCTGCGTACGACTTCTGACGATCCGTGGCTACCTTTAGACTTTCACGGATTACCTTTACTTTCTGTTCAGCATCTTTAATCAAATCAACTCCGAAAATTTTACTTTCACCGAGCTCGGTCCAAAACAATGGTGTACGGCATTTACGACCGTACAAAGCCTCGTAAGGTGCCATCTTAATACTTGATTGAAAACTATTGTTGTAAGCGAATTCAATCAAAGGTAAATACCGTTCCTATGAACTACTGAACTCGAGGATGCAACATCTCAACATATCCTCAAGTATCTGAATTATCCGCTCGGATTGACCATCGGTTTGGGGGTGAAAAGCAGTGCTAAAATGCAGCTTGGTACCCAGAGCTTCTTGCAATTTCTTCCAAAATCGTGAGGTGAATCTCGGATCTCTATCCGACACGATAGAAACAGGTACCCCGTGTAATCTCACAATTTGATAAACGTACAATTCAGCTAGTTTATCCAATGAAAAATCCGTACGTACGGGGATGAAATGAGCCGACTTAGTCAGTCTATCAACAACAACCCATATCGCATCCTTCTTACTTGCTGACAAGGGCAGTCCGGACACAAAGTCCATTGTGACTCGATCCCATTTCCACTCGGGTATCATGATCGGCTGGAGTAATCCTGAAGGCACTTGATGTTCCGCTTTCACTTGTTGACATATCAAACATCTCGAAACAAAGTCAGAGATGTCCCGTTCATACCATGCCACCAAAATTGACGTTTCAAATCGTTGTACATTTTCGTACTCCCCGGGTGAATTGACATTCGGCTACAATGGGCTTCGTTCAGAATCATCGAAATGAGTTCCGAATTCCTTGGAACACACAAACGATTTCTGAACCTCAAACAATCATCATCATCAATTTGAAACTCCGATTCCTCGTTCGGAAAACACTTAGCCCGTTTTGCAACCAATTCATCATTGACTTTCTGAGCTTCACGAATTTGGTGAGTCAATAATGGTTTAGCTTTTAATTCAGCTACTAACACACTGTCTGGTAGAACAGACAAATGCACGTTCATCGCTCGTAAAGCAAACAATGACTTCCGGCTTAAGGCGTCCGCAACCACGTTAGCCTTTCCCGGGTGATAATCAATGACAAGCTCGTAATCTTTCAACAACTCAAGCCAACGTCTTTGTCACAGATTCAAGTCTCGTTGAGTCATCAAATATTTGAGACTTTTGTGATCCGAAAATACATGGCACTTCTCACCAAACAGATAATGTCGCCATATTTTTAAAGCAAACACGATGGCAGCTAGTTCGAGATCATGGGTCGGATAATTCCTCTCGTGAGGCTTCAATTGTCTCGACGCATAGGCCACGACTCGACCTTCTTGCATCAATACGCAACCCAACCCAAGTAGGGATGCGTCACTATAAATGACAAACTCTTTACCTGATTCGGGTTGCACCAAAATTGGAGCTTCAGTCAAATGAGTTTTCAGTTGGTCGAAACTTTTCTGACATTTCTCCGTCCACTCGAACTTAACATCCTTTTGAAGTAGCTTCGTCATTGGTGTGGCTATCATCGAGAAACCTTTGACAAATCGTCGGTAATAACCGGCGAGCCCCAAAAAGCTCCGAACTTCAGTAACATTTCTCGGAGGTTTCCAGTCAAGTATGGCTGAAATTTTGTTCGGGTCAACTCGAATACCCGACGCGGATACCACATGACCCAAGAAGCTAACCTCTCTTAACCAGAACTCACACTTACTGAACTTAGCATATAACTGCTTATCCCGCAAAATTTGCAGCACTAGCCTCAGATGCTCAGCATGTTCGGTCTCGTCTCTTGAATAGACCAAAATGTCATCAATGAACACCACTACGAACCGATCCAAATACGGTCTGAAGATCCTATTCATCAAATCCATAAATACTGCAGGGGCATTAGTGAGCCCAAACGGCATCACTAAGAATTCGTAGTGACCATATCTCGTTCTGAAGGCAGTTTTGGGAATATCTGAATCTCGGATTCGCAACTGATAATAGCCCGATCTCAAATCTATTTTGAGAACACTGAGGCTCCCTTCAGTTGGTCGAACAAATCATCGATGCGCGGCAACGGATATTTGTTCTTTATCGTCACTTTATTCAGCTGACGATAGTCAATGCACAACCTCATGGTTCCGTCCTTCTTTTTCACGAACAATACTGGTGCACCCCAAGGTGAGAAACTTGGTCGAGCGAAACCTCTATCCGTCAGTTCTTGCAACTGAGCTTTCAACTCCTTTAACTCGGTTGGTGCCATACGATACGGAGCTATCAAAATCGGCGTAGTCCCAGGTACAAGCTCAATACCAAACTCTACCTCCCGAACAAGTGGTAAACCCGGTAATTCTTCCGGAAAAACATCCGGGTATTCACAAACCACCGGCACAGATTCGGGTTTCTTTTCTAATTCTTTGTCACCAAGTACATACGCAAGGTATGCTTCGCACCCTTTTCTTACATATTTCTGTGCCAACATTGCTGATATTACAACTGGCATCCCCTCCAAGTCCGCAGACTCAATTCGGACTACTTCGTTATTTGCGCACCTCAAATCAATAGTCTTGCTCTTGCAATTCACAATCGCATCATGCGCGGTCAACCAATCCAAACCAAGGATAACATCAAATTCATCAAACGGCAAAAGCATCAAGTCCGCCGGAAAACAGGAACCTCGAATTACCAGGGGACATTTCTTACACACTTTGTCGACAAGCACGTAACGACCCAAGGGATTTGACACCCGAATTACGAACTCAGTAGACTCAATAGGTAAAGTCTTACTGGATGCTAAGGTTTCACATATGTAAGAATGAGTAGAACCGGGGTCAATCAAAGCAATTACATTAGTATCAAAGAGAGTGAATGTACCGGTAATAACATCAGGCGAAGAAGCATCCTCGCGGGCACGTATAGCATAAGCTCTAGCAGGCGCACGGGCTTCGGATCTGGTTATATCATCTCTAGATCCCCTCTGACCACCACTAGCATTGCCCATATTTCCAGATGGTCTACCTCGAGCAGTGGTAGCACCCGGTCTCCCACTCTGATTTGCATTCTGTCCCGACAACCTCGGGCAATCTTTAATGAAGTGGTCAACTGATCCGCATTTGTAACAGGAGCGGTCAGGAAATCTACAACTCCCCGAATGCCATTTACCGCAATATCGGCATTTCGTCCTGTCTCGACGTTCATTCCCAACACTGGCGACCGAAGTGCCTCGTGTACCCACAGGGGGTCGATCACGATCTCGTCCAAAAAGGCCCGAAGTGCCTCTAAACTGGCCCGCATCATCTCGAAATCTCTTCGATGTCTGTTGAAGAGACCTTCCCGAGGATCTTTTACGAAACTCTCCAGTTCCCTCATCAACTCTTTGCTTTTCTTTTCTAAGCTCTTCGGCTTTACAAGCTCGTTCAACAAGTACCACGAACTCTCGTATTTCAAGAACGCCAACGAACATTTTTATATCTTCATTCAGCCCATCCTCGAAGCGTTTACACATAATAGCTTCGGACGAAACACATTCCCGAGCGTATTTGCTAAGTCTAACAAATTTTCGCTCGTAATCAGTAACCGACATGGAGCCTTGCTTAAGCTCAAGAAATTCCTTCCGTTTTTGATCAACAAATCTCTGACTGATATACTTTTTCCGAAACTCAGTTTGGAAAAACTCCCAAGTTACTTGCTCTCGGGGCACAATAGAAGTCAGAGTACTCCACCAATAGTAGGCAGAATCACGTAGCAAGGAGATAGCACACTTTAGGCATTCATCGGGTGTACAAGATAGCTCATCGAGTACCCGGATAGTGTTGTCCAGCCAAAATTCAGCTTGCTCGGCATCATCGCTATCCATAGCCTTAAATTCAGTAGCCCCATGTTTTCGGATTCTGTCAACTGGGGGCTTATTTGACCTTATTTGGTCCGTTACCGGTGGTATTGTAGGTGCGGGGGTAGTATTTGTCGGGAATGGAGGTTGTGGAACAGCCATATTAGTTCGAATGTATTGGTTAAACCAATCATTCATCACGCTATAGAATGCTTGTCTAGCTTCATCATTCGGATTACTAGCATTAGGTTGAGAGTCTGCCGGCACTGTCCCTTGTGCGGGAGCAGGCGCTACACTCTCAAGATCATCAGCTACCTCTCGGTCACGATCGGGATCCATTACTATAAATAAACACATTTACAATTATCAGAAATCACCACACTATCAAGTAATCACATAAAATGGCATGTATAGCTAGACCCAAAACATTACGGTAGTCCTAGAATCGACTAAACCGTAGCTCTGATACCAATAAAATGTAACACCCCGAACCCGAGACCGACACCGGAGTCGGACACGAGATGTTAACAAACTTTGAAAAATTTCCTTCCAGACACTGCCCAGTCTGAGTACTAGTCGCTTCAAAAATCATATCTTGAGTTTCACAACTCGAAAATCAGTTTGGTGATTTTTCCCTGAAACTAGACTCATGTCCCCACCTATGTCTTTTTTTCTAGAATTTTTGGTCAGGCCAATTAGTACAGTTTATTAGTCAAAGACTCCCATGTTACAGGGGTCGACTACACTGACCTTTTCCCATTACGACTTGGATATCTCTCTGCACAGAGCTTCAATACTGATGCCATTTATTTCTATGGAAACTAGACTCAGAGAGGAATCCATACATATATGGTATGACCCCTAATTATCTCTGGTCAATTTATAGTGAATTTCCAAAGGCGGAACAGGGAATCCAGAAACTGTTCTGGCCCTGTTCCACAAGAACCCGAATATCTCTTACTGTACTGTCCATATGATTGTTTCGTTACTTTCCTATGAAAGTAGATTCTTCAAGGTTTGTTTACATAATTTATTCACTATTTAATTCCATTCCTACTATTTTAGTGATTTTCCAAATCTACGTCACTGCTGCTGTCAGCATCTACCTTTAAGGTAGGCTTTACCTATTTCATGGTTCAACTAGCCCTTTTTGCATACATAGCACAATTTATGAAAGTGATTAACCATCCCCGTGGCCAATCCTTGTCAAGTATATCCACACTAAATGATTATAACATTATACTTAAACACATATAAGCCATTTTCACATGGCTATCCAAAACTTATACATCACATAAAGTACTCGAAAAACAACAATGGGTCGTCCTATACATGCCATATCAAAATTCAACCAAAAGAGTACCCATAAGAGCCTTTGATAGTGTGGGCGACTTCGACGTCAAGATCCCGAGTCCGATAGCTGGAGAACCAAAAAAATCTATAAAACAGAGGAGCAATGGAACGAAGTAAGCAATTTATGCTTAGTAAGTTTTGAGCAAGAAATTCCAGCATAAACAAAGAATAACACACATTTAGCTAAATGGAATATTTCATAATACGCAATTTACCGATATCAAACTTGCTTCACAATATTCACAACCCTTATGTACATACACAATAGACTAACTTAGCCGAAGGCCGGTAGCTCGTTTATCAACTGAGCGAACATTTATTTGTAAGGGCTCGATTAAATTCAACACATACGTAACATATCCCCATATTGGGATGTTTTTCGAGTATTCGCTGGAATTTTACAGCAAGCTCATTCATTACCAAATCACGTACCTTCGGGATTTAACCGGATATAGCTCCTCGTTCAAATGCCTTCGGGACATAGCCCGGTTTTAGTAACTCACACAATGCCTTCGGGACATAACCCGGATTTAACAACTCGCACGAATGCCTTCGGGACTTAACCCGGATTTAGTATCTCGCACAAAGGCCTTCGGATCTTAGTCCGGATATATTCACTTAGCACAAAGCCTTCGGGACTTAGCCCGGACAGCATTCAATTAATCATGCACATTCATATTTCATTTTCATTTGCGAAACTCAAACACAAGGCACATATCGTCCTTGCACATTCGGCTCAATAGCCACACATAGAGCATGATTTAATCACATTGTAATTTAAGCTCTCTTACTCAAGAACTTACCTCGGGTGTTGTCGAACGATTCCGCTAGCTATTCAACCACTTTTTCCTTCCCTTTATCGGATTTATTTCCCCTTTGCTCTTGAGCTTAATCAAACAAATAAATTGATTTCATCATTTAGGCATCAAAAAGATGAACACAAGGCACTTAGCCCATATTTATACATTAGACATTAAAGTCTCATACATGCAAAAATCATGCATCAACACAACATATTAGCTAATTTCTTTCCCCTTGGCCGAATATGCATGTCTATTTTTGGGGTCGGTCTCAACACTTAATACACACATATACACACACTAGTAAAGCATCCTCCCCCTTTTCATCGATTTAACACATGCATTGCTCATCAACATGCAAAGTTACATTCGGCCTTAGCACACATCTTGCTAGCCGATTCTTCTCCATTTAGCAACCAATGCACATATGTGCTCACACAAAAATGCTAAAAAGGAGGTTCAAGAATCATCAAGCCATCATCACATGCATCATTAACAAGCCTCATATTTTGCATGCAATGGCATTAACACAACCTCCACCTAGGCCGAATCTTAACTCATCCTCATGCCTCATCACCACAACATCAAACACCAACCAAGAATGATGCATCCATGGTCAAGTGCCAATTCCATCACATAGCAAGATTTAGACCATGGGCCAAGTAGAACTCAAGCTAACAACTAAAACATGCATGCATCTCATGGAACATCATCAAACATACCTTAGCCTAGCTACATGCATGGCCGAATCTCTTCACCTTTCTTCTTCTTTCCTCCTTAAAATTTTTGGCCAAGGATGAACCAAAGGATGAGAAAATTTTTCTTTGTTTTTTCTTTCTAGTTTCGGCAAGCATGAAGATGAGAAAAGGATGAACAAAATTCTCTCCTTTCTCTTCTTTAGCTCACGGCAATGGGGGGGGGACAAACAACTACACACACATTTTTTTTTTGTATTCTCCATACTCCTTTTTATTATTTTATTTGTTTTATCCCAACATTTTATGACACAAATTAACATATCTTATTTGTGCCATACTCATGCCATAATTTCCATAAAATAAATTGCACACTTGTGCATCATGCCCATCATGGCCGGCCACTACTATTAGGGGGAAATTTGACATGCAAGTCCCCCCCTTTGTCCACATGCACTAATAGGTTCTCACACATTGACCTATCACATTTTAGAATTTTCTCACATAAGTCCTATTAACTAAATTCACATGAAATCAACCAAATTGAAACTTGAAATTTTCACACATTCATAATTACATATTCTAGACAATAAGTATCACATTCCAACATTTTGGTGACTCGGTTTAGCGGTCCCGAAACCACTTCCCGACTAGGGTCAACTTTGGGCTGTCACATGTGGACAGTTTGATGTGAACATTTATTAGTAAATTGTGAAATCGTACTTACAAGAATGCTATATACATTAAGGATGTGGAATGGAGAGGAGGAGGAGGAAAATAAATATATGTGGAATACATGGAAATTATGGTATATGAAATATTGATATAATGAAATAAATGATATGTGTTTATAAGAAAACAAAAAGAGAATGTTATGTATCATGACATGTATATATATATATATGACTAGTCTCAATGTAATGCTTGTTGGGTATGGAATTGAATTGAAATGTTTCAGGCAAACATGTTATTCTGCGCATCTGAATCGTGGTATTTTATAAAGATATGATCTAGCTTTAAATATGAATGCTTGATGATTAAGCTGAAGATATTTGGTAAGATGATAATCTTGGTATAAATGTCTAAGTGATACTATAATAAACAAGGTAAAATGAGTATGAGAGACACATGTATGATGACATACAAATGCTATGTTTGTGGTTTAATTGAGGATGTTTAATCATTAAATGAATACCATGTTATATGCTTTTGATTTTGTATAAGTGTGTAAGAGATCAAGGTTGACCAAAGCTTGGAAAATAGCCTAGGTATATTCCACACAGGCAGAGACACGACCATGTGTCTCAGCCGTGTATGGAACATGACTTTGGGACACGGGCGTGTGGAGCCTTAAAGCATGAAATTTCCAAGATTTTCGTAAGTTCTCGGTTTAGTCCCAAACCCTTTCTAAAGTATGTTTTGGGCTCCGTAGACTCAAATAAGGGACTATGTGTAAGAGAATGAACGTTTTGAAATATGAATAAAATTTTACGGCTCGTATTTTAGTTTAATGTTTGTATGTTTGTCTGGTAACGCCTTGTACCTTAGCCCGGTCTCGGATACTGGTAAGGGGTGTTACAAAGTAAGCTTCACAACCCTTTATCACATATTTTGAGCTAACATCGAAGAAATCACTATCGGTAAACCATTCAGATCATTAGACTCAATCCGAATAATCTCATCATTCTAACATCTCAAATCAGTAGTCTTCCATTTGCAGTTTACAATAGCATCGTGTAAGGTTAACCAATCCATACACAAAATTATATCAAATTTTTCGAATGGTAATAACATCAAATCAGTAGGAAAGCATGAATTTTGAATCATCAACGAAGAATTCTTACACACTTTGTCAACCAAAACACACCGGCCTAATGGGGTTCAATACTCTAATTACAAATTAAGTAGACTCTCCAGGCAAAGTCTTACTGCTCACGAAATTCATGCATGTATAAGAATGTGTTGATTCATGATAATGCAATCATAGAAGTATCGTAAAGAGTAAATATACCGTAATCATATCTGGAGATGAAGCTTCCTTACGAGCTCGAATGGCATAGGCTCTGGCAGGTGCGTGAGCCTCAAATCTAACATTGTATCTTTAGTGTCCCTCTGGCTGCCACTCACATTACCTGTATTTCTAGGCGGTCTATCTCGAGCTGTATTGCCACTAAGCCTTAGATTTTTAACAATCCCTTGCTCTACAGACTCAGGACATTCACGGATAAAGTGATCTAAGAATCCACATCTAAAGCAAGATCGGTCATTCAATCTAAAACTTTTCGAATGTCTTTTACCACAGTGTCTACACTAGGTTCGATTAGATCAGACATTTCCAACACTTGCAACAGAAATAGCTGCAGCTCTGAAACTCGAATGCGATCTAGTATGATCTCTACTCGAATATCCCACATTAGCCTTTGAACGGCTAAAATCATCTCGAAATTTCTTTGATACCGAATGAAATGACTTGCTCGATGATCTTTTTCTCATCTCTCTAGCTTCTGAGTCAGCTTTTCTTTTCTCCTTCCATAGTTCTTCAGCTTTACATGCTTGTTCAACAAGCACAACAAACTCTTTTATCTCCAAAATTTTGACTAACAAACGGATGTCTTCATTTAAGCCGTCTTCAAACCTTTTACACATTATTACTTCGGTTGAGACACATTCTCGTGCATACTGGTTCAATCTCACGAATTCACATTCGTATTCTCTAACAGATGTACGACCCTGTTTTAACTTAAGAAACTCTTTGCGTTTCTGACCGATGAATCTCTAACTGATGTATTTCTTTCGAAATTTAGCTTGAAAGAAATCTCAGGTGACTCGTTCTCTTAGAACCACTGATATCAACGTCTTCCACCAATGATACGCCTTATCTGTCAAAAGTTAAATAGCACATTTAAGACATTCATTTGGAGTACATGACATTTCATCAAACATTTGTATCGTATTCTCTAGCCAAAATTCAGCTCTTTCAGCATCATCATTAGTAGTAGCACGGAACTCTTTAGCCCTATATTTTCTAATCTTATTAACTGGAGGCTCATTCAGACGAATAGGATCTATAGCTTGTGGCATAACTGGGACTTGTGAAGGATTAGGCGGGGTGAAGGTTGTGGCACAGCCGGATTGGTTCTAATATACTGAGTAAACCAATCATTCATCATTTGGTAAAAGGCTTGTTTAGCCTCTTCCTCGTGACTACTAGTAGCAGGTCTAGAATCAGATGGTGCTGCCCTTTGAGTGGGAGCAGGCACATTACATTCAACATCGTCAACTACGGCTCGTTTGGGATCCATTTACTATATAAAAACACATTTTCATCATCAGGACTCATCACACTATCGCAGTTTACAAATATGGCATGTATAGCTAGACTCACATACGCTACCTTAGTCCTAGAATCGTCTAAACTGTAGCTCTGATACCAACCAAATGTAACACCCCTAACCTGTTTCAAACGTCGGACTAAGGTTAAGAGGCATTACCAAACATATCAGAACATTTCACATTCATTACACAATCAAAAGTCATATATTATCATATCAAAGTCAAATATCAACATAAAGTCCCTTTCTTAGGTCAACGAGACCTTAAACATGTATAAGGAGGAGGTCGGGACTAAACCGAACACATACAAATTTTTTCTGAAACTTAACAAATTTCTAAGTTACGAAGGTCACACACCTATGTGAATAGGCTGTGTGCCTCACACGGCATTAGACACGTCCGTGTGTCTAGGCCATGGCGAAACAAAGCACACATACTAACTTTTGCACACAACCACATGACACACTCGTGTGCCAAGCCATGTGAAAATTCAGGAGGCTACTGACTTGGGTCGCACGGCCAGTCACATGCCCATGTGTTTAGCCCGTGCTCGAAACTAACTTGGCGATACAGCTTCGTACACGCCCATGTATGCGACCGTGTGGTCTACCCAGGCTCATTTTGAAATGGCCCTCGAGCAACACAGCAGAGACACACCTGTGTCCCTGCCCGTGTGGGAAAAAATAGACCATTTACAAAACCAGCTTGTTGCCCTAATTTTGGGTCCTTTGTACAAGATCAAAACCAAATCATGTCATACCAAATTCCAACCAATTCGTAACAACAACATACACCATTCATGCAAAATCATATGTTTCATAACCTCAATTTACTTCATTCAATATCATGTCATAATCTTACCATTTCCTCAAATAAGCACATACCATAATCCTACCAAATTGACCATTTCTCTTGACCATTTATAAACACATTATATTAGCAATATTGCATCACATGATTTATATTCAAAAGTCATTCATAATTACAACCAAAACCACGCCATATCACATGGCTAAATATTTATAACTCAAAAACATATCTCAATTTGTCTAGACTATACATGCCATACTTTAATATTTACAGTTTCAAAAGGTACCAAAGATAAGTTTGATAGTGTGGTGATGATCCTTGACGATCCCTGAGCTCTCGGTAGCTTCGATATCTATAAAACAGATGAAAAACACACAAAGTAAGCTTTCAAAAGCTTAGTAAGCCATATACAAATAACTTATCACATAATACATTTCTAGAGCCAATTCATTCATGTAACTTATGGCAAAATACATTCACACATCCATAAGTCTCATAGAGCTCATTTAACCATAATTCTCTTACATATATCATATCTACACAATTGTATAGATACTTACCTTTAATTTTCAATCATGTTATACATTTCAAATGTACCTAAATCGGATATACATTCACATAGTTATTCATTTCTCAAAGTGCCCATTGAACCGTTCGGAATCATTAAGGATACTCGGATAACTTGGAAAGCTTGTACAATGTCAATGTCCCAGACATGGTCTTACACGTAATCAAAAATATATGCCACTCTCCCAAACAGGGTCTTACACAAAATCAAATACGATACTGATGTCACAGACGTGGTCTTACACGTAAATCTCAAATCAATGCTACTGTCCCAGACATGGTCTTATGCAAAATCACATATCAGAATCCTATGTCATGACATATGTATCCTAACTATTCCTACGATTCGTACGGGGCTTTCAAACGTCGTTACATTATTGAAACTTTCTCCATTTCACATATTCAGCTGTTATAATCATTCATCACAATTCACTATCATATAAACATGAAAAATCAATTCAAACATATTTATTTTTATATCAACTTACCTCGTACTGAAATGAATGGAAACGAACGGCTAATCAACGACTTTCGACTTTCCCTGATCTAATTTCGTTTTCTTTGGTTCTTGATCTAAATAAATTTAAAGTTAACTATTTTATTCAAAAAATCATTCAATTCAATCCCTAAACACATATTTAAGGCATTTTACAAATTAACCCTCACATTTTCACATTTTAACATTTTAACATTTTAGCCCCTGTTTCATAAAATCACAAAATATGCATAATTTCCTTTCACACATGCCTAGCTGAATTTTCCTCTAGCCCAAATAAGTCCATATATTTTAGCCCCTCAATTTCTCATTTTCATAATTTAGTTCAAAATTACTCAAATTCATCAAAAATCCCAACACAAAACATAGTAATCTAACACATATCTTTCATTGTCTATCATCTAACTTCATAAAACTCACATTATTAACAAGGGCACAACTCAAAATCATCATCAAATTAGAAATTGAGGCATGGGTTTGAATGATTACTAAGCAACAATCACAAAAACCTAGAAATTATCGAAAACGGATCAAAATACATACCTAAATAGCAATCACAAGTGTGGAACCCTCGTTTGATATTTTCTTTTCTTTTTCTTTCAAAATTCAGAAAAATGAAGTAATAATAAACTAATTTCATGCTTTCTTTTATTAAGCTAATAACATTAATATACATTTTACTAAAATAGCCTTATTATTGTCATTTAAAGTCCACTAACCCTTGGTATATATGTCCATTCATAAATTAAATGGTCTAATATCAACATATGGACCTCATAATTAATAAATCATGACAATTCAACACTTATTCATGTAGCACACAACTTTTGTATTTTCTGCGATTAGGTCCTTTTCCTAAATTAAGCACACAAATGATCAAATTTTCACGTGAAACTTTCACAGATATCAATTCACACATTATAAGCACGAAAAATAATATTAAAATATTTTTGACTCAGATTTGTGGTCTCAAAACCACTATTTAGACTACGGTCTAAACTAGGATGTTACATGCTATTTGGGTAATTGTTGATCGTTTAACAAAGTCTGTACACTTTATTTCAGTACATACAGATTTTTCTCTCGATAGGTTAGCTGAATTGTACAATTCAGAGATTGTCAGATTGCACAGAGTGCCAGTCTTCATTATTTTGGATAGAGATCCGCGGTTTACATCACAATTTCAGAAGAAATTGCAAAAAGCTTTGGGTACACGGTTATATTTTAGCACTGCATTTCATCCTTAGACTAATGGTTAGTTTGAAAGAGTGGTTTAGATTCTCGAAGATATGCTTCGTTGCTTTGTTTTAGAGTTTGAAGGCAACTTGGTAAAATATTTACCAGTTGATTAGTTTGCATATAATAATAGTTTTTAGTCGAGCATAAAGATGGCACCGTATAAAGCTTTATATGGTTGTAAATGTAGAAACCCTTTGTACTGGACCGAGCTTAGTAAGAAAAAGATTCAGGGGTTGATTTGATCAGAGAGACTGAAGAGAAAGTGAAAGTAACCCGTGATAGTTTGAAAGCAGCTTCAGATTGACAAAAATCGTATGCGAATTTGAAACATAAGGATATTAAATTTAAAATCAGCGACAGAGTGTTTCTAAAAGTATCACCGTGGAAGAAGATTCTTCGATTTGATCGCAAAAGAAAATTGAGTCTGCTGATTATTGGGTCGTATGAGATTATAGAGAGAATAGGACCAGTGGCATATTGGCTTAAATTACCGTTAGAGTTGGAAAAGATTTATAATGTGTATAACAAAATTCAGCCTGACATGTTGTATAACGAAAAATCGATCAGAATTTTGGACTGAGAGATTAAAGAGTTGAGAAACAAAAGCATAGCTTTAGTGAAAGTTCATTGGCAATGTCATAGTATTGAAGACGCTACGTGGGAACCCAAGGAAGCTATGAGAAAATAGCACCCTAACTTTTTTCTGGTAAGATTTTCGGGGATAAAAATTCCTAAGGGGAGGAGTTGTAACCACCTGTTTTCAGTGAAATCAGAATAGTGGTTTTGACACCACAAATCTGAAGTCAAAATATTTATTTTATTATTATTTTAATGTCTACGCATGTTAATAGAGTCATATGAAAACTTCATTAAGAAATTTTATTGTTTGCATGCTTAATTTGATAAAAAGGATTAAATTGCAAAAGGTGTAAAACTTGAGTTCTATAAGCTAAATGGATTAAATAGCTTTGTTAATAAAAGGTTGGAGGCTTTATGTTATAATTAAACCATCCATAATGTGAGTGGACATATATGGACACATTATTAAGTGTTTTAAAGGTTATTAATTAAGGTTAAAGTTGTAATTAAATAAATTAAAATTAGTAAAATAATGAAAACAAAAATGTATCATCTTTCTAACTAATCTTCAACCAAAAATAAAGAAGAAAAAATTCCATTGTTATGCTTTTGAAAGTTCAGCCATAATCTCATTGCATGTAAGTGCGTTTTGGACTCGATTTTAATGATTTTTATGTTTTTGGAGTCTTTGTAGCTTAACCTAGCCAACCCAGGGACTAAACTACGAAAATGTTAAAGTATAAGGGTTTTACCATTGATGAATGTGTATGTATTTTGATGTTTGATGATAGAAAATGAATGGTTGTAGTTAGATAAACAAGTTTTGTAAAGTGATTTTTGTTGAAAATGTCAAATAGAGATTTATTTGTAAAATGTGAAAATTATGTGGTGAAATGTGTGAAATAATAAAATGTATGGGCTGCTATGGGTATATATAGAATTCGGCTAGCATGGGTGTGGATTAAATTGTATGAATTTGCATTTTTATGAGCTAGGGATTAAATAGTAGTGGATTGATCAGTAGATTTTTTCCAAACTAATTCAAGGCAAGTTCATATGTTAATAAGCATTAAGTAATTGTATGTTAAATGCTTTAATATTGCATTCTTGATGAATATGACTTCACAAAAATACTCGATGAAGATTTGGCAACATATGAAATCCCGGTTGAACCTTAGGAATAGATAGGATTCTAATGACATGTCATTAAGGGTTACCGTATTAGGGATTTTGGTCCTGTATGTTCTGCCAGTGACTGAGTTTTCCAGCATGTGTTGCGGTTACTCATTAGCTTGTGTGAGCACCACCATGTAGCTACATCTTGACCCTCAGCTTGTGTGAGCAGACCTAGTGATGGCTCAAGAGAGAGCATTGATATGAGATATGAGATATGAGATAAATATGGTTTCGACCAAGTATTGGCACTTAGTGTGTGAGATTCCCGAGTATACAATATTATTCCAAATGGTTCAATGGGCACAGTGATGTTACGAGAGTTTGTGAATTCAAAATGAATCAGTACAGGTATGTACCTGAATCATACGAGAATTGAATCTATTAGATTTGTGAATTCATGTCTAACTTTGTGAATGAATATGTATTAGGCTTGTGAATCAAATTGACTTGTATTATGCTATGTTTAATTATTTAAATTGTGATTAAATGGTAAGCTGAGTTTTATGCTATACGAACTTACTAAGCTTAATTGCTTACTCTATTTAATTTTTCGTGTTTTATAGTGATACAGAAGCTTGCCCGGTTTGGAAGTTGTCGAAGATTGCGTCACACTATCAAGCTCTCATTTTGGTACTTTTGGACTTAATGTATTTTGGTTATATGGCATGTATAGGTCATTTGGCTAATGGAAATCTATATGTTTTGTTATGTAACTAGCCATTTAATGTCGCTTGATTTGGTATATATTGGTATGTATATATATGTGTGTGGCTAGCCTCATCTTGTATGATTTATGGTTGCCATTGGAAATGATTTGATTGTGTAATTGTAGATTGGTATTTACTAGGTGAACTTGATAAATGGTATGCATGTTATGTAATAGTCCAGTTTAGACACTAGTCAGAATAGCGGTTTTGGGACCACATATCTGAGTTAAAAAATATTTTAATATTATTTTTCGTGCTTATAATATGTGAATTTATATGTGTGAAAGTTTTGTATGAAAATTTGACTGTTTGTGTGTTTAATTTTGAAAAAGAACCTAATCGCACAAAATGTAAAATTGGCCTTCTATTTATTATAGTGCCTATTTGATGTGTCTTTTAAAATGTACGGTCCTTATGTTGTAAATGGACCATTGAATTCATTAAATGACATTAATGGGCATTAGTTGGTGGAATTTTAATGATATTAATAAGGTTAAAATGGTAAAATGTATATTTATGTTAATATTAATTATAACAAAACATGGAATGTAACACCCCAAATTTGGGCCTAGAAGTATTGAGCCTTGAGTGTGGGTCCATAAGGAGGTTGTATATAGGTATTTAATTGTGCAATGGAATGACACAATTAAATGTTTGCTTTAGTGGTTAATGGCTTTGAGAAGTGTTGGAGAAATCTTGGGTTCAAACTTGGGCCTTAGCAAAAATTTTGGTATTAAGTAAAAAAAAACCTGGATGCTTAGATGAGGGCCTTTTAAATTATTGTGGTAAATAAATGACACAAGGAAGCTTGTAGTCTAGTGGTTGTGGCGTCATTAAGGTTGTATGGGAGCCTGGGTTCAAGCCTTGGCTCTTGCAATTTATTTAGGTTTTTTTTAGGGAACCTGGACTTTGGCCTTTAGACCTTATAATTAATTGGGGATAAAATATAACACAAAAAGCCTTGTGGCTTAATGGCAAGTAGCGTGTGGAGCATCTGATGGGAGGCATGGGTTCGAATCCCATGGCAAGTAAGGAGCCTTTATTTTGCTAACAGGGGGGCGGCAAGGTTGGTGTTGAATTTAAACTCTGATGTTGGAAGGATCCCACATCGGGAAGCTAACATAAGAGTGGATGTGAAGCTGGCTTTAAATAGAAAGAACCATGAGGAGAGTAAAGGTACCCTTTCTTGGCTGATCCCTTTCGCTGTATGGCATGCTCGTTTGGGTTGGGCGTCGGCTAAGAGTGCTCGGAGCGTGGATTAACTCCAGTCTCCCATCAGGTGTGTATTTCTCACTACTCTAGTTATAGGATGGCTACTTCGGGCCGAAAGGGGCCATGTGGGCCCAATGGGCCTACGAGCCCAATTGGATAAGTTGTTTGACTGTGTAGTAAATATTGGACTAGGCTAGGTGAATCTCATATTTGTGGCTAGATTTGGGCTAAAAAGGCTACACGAGCGTGTGGGCCCATTTGGGCCGAGAATGGGCTTTAGAACCATTCGTATTGTTATCCCTGTTTAGAATAGTTTACCAATTACAGAAATGCCCTCGACTTGTAAAATTACCAAAGTACCCTCGATTTATAGAATCACTATTTTACCCCTGATTTACAGAATTACTATTTTACCCTTGATTTACAAAATTACCGTTTTACCCTCGATTGTGAAATTACTGAAATACCCCTATACGGTAGAATTACCAAAATACCCCTAGTTTGTAAAACTACCAAAATACCACTGGTTTGTGAAATTACCAAAATACCCTTAATTTGTAAAATTTCCAAAATACCCCAGATTTACAAAATTACAGAAATACCCTTAACTTTTTAAAATTATAGAAATACCATTGGTTTACAAAATTACTGAAATACCCTTGGTTTGTAGATTTACCAAAACACCCTTGTAGGATGAAATGACTAAAATACCCCTAATAGGTAAAAAGACCGTAAAGCCCCTGTAGGGTAAAGTGACCGTTATACCCTTGTATGGTAAAATGACGAATATGCCCTTATGTTTCGTATGACTGATGTGCTTAGGATTTACATATATTGATATTGGATTAGTTAAGTTTGAGTGATAGGTGGTGGTTATTGTAGGTGATTGATTTTGGAAACGTTTCAACTTCAACCCATAACAAGTGTGTAATAACCCTCGCAGTAGCTTAGATTAATATTCGCCGAAAAGCCAAAAAGCTAAAATTTTGACATTTCGGGAACTTGTGATTTTGCCTTTGCTTAAAGATGCAATAGATACAATATGATCGGTGTTTGGATGATGGAGCAGGTAAGAGCGCAATTTTGTGCATGATGGTAAGTTGGGCCTCAACGGGCTAGAATCGGGCCCATTTGGGTAAAACTAATAGAAAATGGAATCTGGAAAAGTTGCATGTTAACACGGTTAGTACTGTTGTAAAATTTGGATTAAGTAGGCTTAGTGGGCTAAATCAGCATTCGTAGCGCCCATTAGGAGTTTTGGGCCCAAAAGCCCGAATTTGATAAAGTGGGTTAAAGATCATTGTTTAAACACTCGAAAATATTGATAATTGTTAATGAACATGGAAAACCTGATATTTGGTAAAATTACGAAATTACCCTTATAATAAGAAAAATGACTGTTTTGCCCTTGTGGGCAAGTGACTGACTTGGACTGTGTGGTTGACGGATTTGATTGTGAATATATGTTGGTGATATGAATGACTTGACTGTGATTGTTTGATGCAAATATGGGCATGACATTCTGCATACATGACATATTGCATGGGATATGGGTTATATTGATGGAGGAAGTGCAAAAAGGGCTCTGCCTCAGTTTACCGAAAAGGGCTTTACCCCAGTTTATCAGAAAGGGCTTTGCCCCAGTTATTAAAAGAGGCTAGGCCTCCAGTTATATGATAAAGCAGCTATGCTACCAGTGGAGAGTTTGGTTGGGTGGGTTGAGCTATTCCCCACATGCAGAGCTTGGTTGGTACGGGTGGAGAGTAGTGAATGGTGGGTCGAGTAGTCTCCCCAAATGGGCTTGCATACATTCATTGGTATTTCATGTGATATTGAAATGGGCTTGCATACATCCATTGACATTACATGTGATATTGAAATGGGCTTGTGGGCCATACCGTTTACAGTAAAGGCTTCGGCCCAGTGATATGATTTATGAAAAGGCTTCGACCCTGTAACCATTAAACGAAAGGCTTCGGCCCAGTATATGTCAAGACTAAATAGGGCTTTGGCCCAAATTGTACTGATACTGTGTTTTCACTGTTTGTATGTTATTAGGATTACACACTGAGTTTTCGTAAACTCACCCCGTTTCTAACTGTGTAGGTAATCCCTAAGCTTAGATGGTTTGGAGCTGCAAGGGACTCGGAGATGGCCACACTACTGTTTTTGTTTCTTTTAATTGCAATAAGTAGCCAATTTATTTCTTTATAAGTTTTATCTTAATTAATATTATTTTTTGGTTTTGGGTTGTAATAAGGCCATTTTAATTATTTTTCTGGGATTATTTTATTTTATACCCTATATTTTACTGATAACAATCCAAAATGGGTTAGACTTAGGGGGCGTTTCCAAAACGATACTTGCTTTCAAAATAATGCAACGATACAATTAATCGGTTTATCAAAAATATCTACTTAAATGAATTCCAAATCGTTTTTCTCAAAACCTAACCTCGCACCAAAGTGTGGCAATGGTTGTGGGCATGTCTAGGATTGGATCCAATCAAGAGCTTGTACTTAAGCAGCCTTCATGGCTCACCTCCTCTGTTTCGGATACCTACCTGGTGCACAACTTCCATTCACTTTATTAACTTAGCAAAGACTATCTTTTAAAACACTAAGAAGGACGTTGAAAGAGGCATGGGTTTTCTTAAAAACTTCAATGTGACACGTCAGATTCGGCCATAACGTCTAGGTCGGGTTTGGGGTGTTACATGGAAATTGTGCATTTATCATCTTGTTTGCCGAAATTGAAGAAGCAAAAGCTAGGGTTTATGTGTTTGAAGCATTCAGCCAACATCTAGCTTAATTAAAGGTCCATTTTAACTCGATTTTTGATAATTTTTACGTTTTTGTGATTGTTGCTTAGTATTCTATCAAGCCCATGTTTTAATTTCTAATTTTGTTAATGATTTTGAATTATGCCATTGATGAAATTGTGAGTTTTATGAAGTTTGATGATAGTAAATGAAAGATATGTATTGGGTTAACATGTTTTGTCTTAGAATTTTTGATGAATTTGAGTAATTTGGGCTAATTGTAAAAATGAGAAATTGAAAGACTAAAATGTAAAATAAATTAAATATGTGGTCTTGTATGAATACTATGAAAATTCATCTAAGCATATGTAGAAGGAAAATTTGTGTATTTTGTGATTTTGTGAATTAGGGACTAAAGTGTCAAATTTTGAAAATGTGAGGGCTAATTTGTAAAATGCCCTAAATGTGTGTTTGTGGATTGATTTGAATGATTTGGTGAATAAAAGAGTTAAATTTAATTAATATAGATCAAGAACAAAATAAAACGAAATTAGATCGGGGAAAGTTGAAAGTCATCGAATAGCCGTTTGTTCCTTTTCATACCCGTACGTAGTAAGTCTGTATACAAATAAATGTATTTGAAATGGTTTATTTTTTCTTATATGCTATTGAATAATGATGAATGGCTTTATGCCTTGAATATTAGATATCTGAGAAAGTATAGACAGAGTTCTAACGTCCAAAAAGCCCGTACGAACCATAGGAATAGTTAGGATACATATGTCATGACATAGGATCCGATATGTGTTTTCGTGTAAGACCACGTTTAGGACATTGGCATCGACTTATGATTTACATGTAAGACCACGTTTGGGATGTTGGCATCGTATTTTATTTCATGTAAGACCCTATTTGGGATAGTGGCATCGATATTTGTTTACATGTAAGACCACGTCTGGAATTTTGGCATTGTATGAGGTTTTCTAGCTATTCACGTATCCTTATGATTCTGAATAGTTCAACACGCATTCCAAGAAAATAAATGACTATGTGAATTTGTATCCGACTCAGGTACGTTTGAATTGTATACCATGTTTGAGATTGAAAGGTAAATATATGTACCTTGATGAATATATGATATAAGTATGAGAATGAGTTATAATATGTATATGTGAATCATGTTCAAATGAAATATAGGAGATACATGTTTAAGTGAATATATTTTGCCTCAAATTATATGAATGAATTGATGTTATTTGTTAAGTTTATTTGTGTATGGCTTACTAAGCTTTTGAAAGCTTACTTTGTATGTGTTTGCATTGTTTTATAGATATCGTAGCTATCAGGAGCTTAAGGATCATCAAGGATCATCACCACGCTATCAGAATCTATTTCGGTACCTTTTGAAAATGTATATATTGTAGTATGGCATGTATAGGCTAGAGGGTTTTGGTTATGTTTTGTGATATGTGTATCTAGCCATGTTATGGTTGAGATTATGAATGAATTTGGTATATACTTGTAACAGTCCAGTTTCGACCCTAGTCAGAATAGAGGTTTCAGGAAAAAAAAAATCTGATTTAGAAAAATATTTCGTGCATATGATGTATGAATTAGCATGTGTGAAAGTTTCGCCTGAAAATTTAATCATTTGTGTGTTTAATTTGATAAAAGGACCTAATCGCGTAAAATGTAAAATCTGTGTGCTAGTTGTTAAAAGTACCTATTTGACTTGGCTTTATAATTAAGAGGTTCTTATGTGGTTATTTGACCATTGGAAGTTTGAATGGACATTAATAACCATCCATTATGTGATTTTATAATAGTTTAACAAAGGTTATAATGGTAAAATGTTTATTATGTTAATATTAATAAAACAAGCATGAAATTAGTTCATTATTTCTTCATCTTTGCCGAAATAAAGAAGAAAGAAAATAGCTCTTGGCTATTTAGGGTTTCGACACTTTGAAAGCTTAATTCGGGTATGTGTTTTCCTCGGTTTTTGATAATTTCTACGTTTTTGTGATTGTTGCTTAGTATACTATCCAACTCATGCTTCAATTTTTGATTTAGATGATGATTTCGAAATGTACCATTGATGAAAATATGAACTTTGTGATGTTAGTTGATAAATTACGAAAGCTTGATGTTGGGTTTACATGTTTTGTCTTTGAATTTTTGATGAAATTGAGTATTATGGGTTAAATTGTAAAAATGTTATTTTGAGGGACTAAAGTGTGAAATAAATGAAATGTATGGACTTATATTGTAACGCCCCAAAAATCTCAAAACCCAAAAATCCCAAAATCCTGAACTTTCTTTGTTTTCAGTTTTGATAAAAATTGTGTTTTATGTTCCTAGCCATGTGATAATTATAGTAGGCCTTAATTAAGGTTTGAGTTCAAACCTAGGAATAAATGAAATTATAGTTTAATTATTAAAAGAATCAGGGTTGGAAAGTAGGTGGGCTTTTAAATAAAAATAGGGGAAAAATAGCATAAAAAAGCCTTGTGGAGGTGTGGCTAAGTGACGCCACTTAGGGAGTAGGGTCGTGGCTTTAGTAGCTAGCAAGGAGATCTAAGGTTCGAGTCCTAGCTTACTATTTTTAGAAGTTTAATTTTGGCCTTCTAGAAGGATGGAAGTGGTGTGAAGATGGACTCCAATGGGAGTGTTCAGAAGAGAAAATTAAGGAAAAGATCAAGGGGTTATCAGGGAGAAAAATGAGGAGATGAGAAGGGAGAAGGGAGAAGTGATGGAGCTGAATTGGGAATTGGGCATGGAAAATTCAGCTATAAGGGCTATAAATAGGGGCCGAATACAGGATTTCCAGGCTACTGCCGAAATTCTTCTTCACCTTGTTGCTAGAAACCCCTTTCTCCAAAAGCCAAAAACCCTTTTCTTTTCAAGATCAAAAAAGCCGAAAACCCTTTTGTTTTTCTTTCTTTTCTTCTAGCAGATTTCTATTCATCTCTACACAATTTTCTTTGTTTCACTTAGTCGATTTCTTCTTCTACTCTTCTTCTTTAATATGTACCAAATAAACCTTATTCACCATACTAAGTTTGAAAAGCCGAAAAGTTGAATCTCCCAAGGGCTAAATACCCTTTGACCGAATCTAGTGTAAGTGTTGCTCTTCCAATCGGTTTTGTTTACTAGGTATCAATTATTGTTCCTCACACTTTCAATCAACTTTTGGTAGGGAATTAGTATCGGATCTCGGATCTTAGCTCTCTACCGAATTGCTCTTTAGATGTTTGTGGTTTTGGTAAGTATTCCTCATCCATTGGCTAAGGTTGGCCGAATCGCCATAGTAAGGTAAGGGGACTTGTTTTGGATACGAGTCACCTATTATTTGGGTTTAATAGTTACGATTGGTGCAGATCTAGGAGTTGATCGTGGTTAGTGAAAGGGTTGTTATACTTATCGTGCAAGGTAAAGTTAAGGTGAGATTCTGGCTTTTGGTAAAGTATTTGATAAGTATGTAAGAATAATCTTTGAGTGATATTGATTGTAGGTTTGGGCTAAGGAAATCGCATCACGCTTGCTTACCAGGTGTGTACATACACTACACACACACTATGAATCGGCAAAAGCCGAAATGCTGAAATGTCGAAATGTCGAAAAGCTGAAAGTTTGGCTATGGTAGTCTTGAGAGAGCGCGAACACTCGTAAGGAAGAGACCGATAGTTTCCCTAAGACCCACAGGCGATTCCGTTGACTTGGGTTATGATTTGGCAATACGGGCCGGAATGGGCTAGCCCGATGGGCTGTTGGCCCATAATAGGCAAAAATTGAATATTGATGCTATGTGATAGGAACTTGTATGTGAGCATGAATATGAATGTGACTAGGCCTAATGGGCCATAAAAATGTGATTTGGGCCTAATGGGCCATATATAGGTGATTTGGGCCTAATAGGCCATATGAATATGATTGGGCTTAATGGGCGAGATACAGGTATGTGAAATTGTTTAGGCTTTGTAAGGGGTTTGGGCCTAGTATATGATATCCACATAAGACTTAATTAATATATTGCGACCGTGGACAAGTCAAAGGGTTAAGGTGTGGCAACAGGTATATACATGTCTAAGATTGGATCTAGGGAGAGCTTGGTTCTTAAGCGGTCTTAATGACTCACCTCCTCTTCTTTGGAATCGTACCTAGTGCATAGTGTTCGTTCATCTTAGCTCACGGGACTCGTTAATGGGCCAAGGTAAGTGAAAATCGTAATTATGGGATAATTACCGAAATGCCTCTGAGGGCAAAAATGACCAAAATACCCCTAGGTGTAGAATGTAAGTTTTATGGATGTGACATGCATACATATGATATTCTACGTAAGTTACATATGGGTGGGAATTATGGAACGGAGGAAGTATATGAGAATCGCATGGTTGCTTGACAATCGTGGATTCACCGATGGCTTTTAAAGCCCAATATGTAAATGAAGGTAGTACTGCAACTAGGCTACCATGGTGTGTGGGCTAGGTGGGTCGATATTTATATCCCCATACGGGGGACGGAGCTGGTGTGTAGCAGATGGATAATTTGGATAGGATTGCATTGCATGATCGATGAATGATGTTTTTTTTGAAAACTTGTTTTCCGTCGAGGGTTGTACACACCGAGTTTGCGAAAACTCACCCCCCTCTTTTATTTTATTTTCAGGTGATGCTCAGTAGAAGGTTTGATGTTTGGAGGGACTCTGGGCGGCCAGCTAGCAAGACAACTCTGACTTGTTTCTCTTTAAAAGTATATAAGTTCTTTATTTAATTAAGTATTTTTTCGACCGGAATGTAATAAGGCTTCCTTCTTATTATTATTTGGATTATTATTATTTTCATTGTAATTACGACAAGTTGAACATGGTATTCCTAAATTATAGTATGTTTTCTACGTTTCTGCAAATTAATTTTTAAATGATAAAGTTTTCTTAAATCAAATGTTTTAAACAAGGCTTTCACAAATCAAAGGTGTGTTTATTTTAAAGTTAATTAAGGTTTCTTTTGTTTAAGAAGGGTTTTCAATGAAAACACGATTTTTGCTAAAACACTTCAATGTGACACGCCAGATTCGGCCATAACGTTTGGGCCGGATTTGGGGTGTTACATGTATGAGATCTAGGAATTTCGGCTCAGCATGAATATAAGCAAATTATGTGTATTTTTTGATTTTTTGATTTAGGGACTAAAGTGTCGAAATGTGAAAATGTAAGGGCTAGTTTGCAGAATGCCCTAAATATGTGTCTATGGATTATTTTGATTGATTTGGTGAATAAAAGGGTTCATTTTGAATACATATAGATCAAGAAAAGAGGAATTTAGATTTAGACCGAGTGAAGATGAAGATTATAGAAAAACTGATCGAGTCGACAATTCCGAGTACAAGGTAAGTTCATACGTAAAACAAGATGTTATAAGTATATTTTGTTGTTTTGAGTATGCATAGGTTGTATATATATTTGGTTTGGATGAATGCGATGATAAACCAATGGTATTTGGCACTAAGTGTACAATACTTATTTAGCTTGGGTTAATTGAGATGGCACTAAGTGTGCGGAATCGTTCTAACTTTGACTAACTGTTACAGCACTAAGTGTGCGGATGTTCAAAGCATGAATAATTTACGGAAAGTCTTAAAATATTTAAATGAAAGGTGAGAATGAAAGTGAATAAGTACGGGAATATTCAGGTATGTACGATACCTATGTGGTAGATGATACTATGTATGTGAGGCTCATTGACTTGGTATGAATACATGAATTATGTTGGTATAGATTTGATAGATGATTTAAGATTTTGTAAGTACTTATGTATTGATGATTTTTTGTACGAGCTTACTAAGCTTTTGAAAGCTTACTTTGTGTGTGTTTGCATTGTTTTATAGATATCGAAGCTACTACAAGCTCGGGGATCATCAAGGATCGTCACCACACTATCAAACCTTATTTTGGTATTTTGAAATTGGATATTTTGAAGTATGGCATGTATAGGCTAGTAGTTGTGGGGTTATGTTTTGTGATGTATATATTTAGCCATGTGATTTGGCTAGTTTATGTTTGAACTTATAATTTGATAATGGTATATAATATATGATGTTAATATGCAATTGTGGTTTGTTTTAGTAGGTAAGTTTTGGTAAGTTTAGCTTGAGATTGAATGATGTATGGAAGGAAATGTCTTGGTATGATTGTACCTTATGTTTTGGTATAAAAATTGGTTGAAATAGTGGTGCAAATATGCTTGTTTCTTTGCTTGTAGGTTGACCCAAATTTGGGATGGCAAAGTGGTTATTCAGATGGCCTATTTTTTTCCACACGGGTAGAGACACGTGCGTGTGTCTAAGCTGTGTCAAAACAGGGCATAGCTACTGACTTTCTCACACAGCTACAAGACACACCCGTGTGCCTTGGCCGTGATCGAGCCTGACTTGGGCCACACGGCTAGCCATACGCCCATTTGCTTTGGCCGTGTTCAAGCCTGACTTACAATTGAGGGTACCCCAGGGGACACTGAAACCTTTATATGTTATCAATTTAGTTTTGATTGCAAGTTTAAGTATCGTATGCTCGATTTTATGTTCTTAATGAATGCGAATGAATGACATTTATTGTAATGATTTGATATTTGATATACGAATATTCTGAGTTGAGTTGTAGGTTAAGTAATTCCTCCTATCCTATTTTGACGACGGTTACATGTTAGGGGTGTTACAATGCTTGTGGTCATAAATTGTATGTTTTGATGTGCTTCAATAGCCTATTAAAATGATCAAGTTGGTAAGGTTTTGACATGTGAATGGATGAGGTGAATTGGAGTTATGAAACATATGATTTAATATGACTTTGGCTTATGATTTTATATGATTGAGCATAGATTATAAGCTCGAATTTGGTTGATTATAATATGGCATGATTCATGTAAGTTTTGGTATTAAAATTGACTGAAATTATAGTACAAATGTTCTTGGTTTGATGCTTGTAGGTTTGACTCAATTTGGGTGGCAAATTGGCTATTCAAATGGCCTATTTTTGTCCACACGGGCGTGTGTCTCAGCCCTGTGCGACATACTGTCATGTTGAATGGCTGTGTGTCCCCTGGGGTACCCTACAATTTTAAGTCAGTCTTAAGTACGGCTAAGGCACATAGGCGTGTGGCTAGCCATGTGACCCAAGTCAGTTTCGACCACAGCTAAGGCACACTGGCATGTCTTGTGGCCGTGTGATTAAGTCAGTATGTATGCCCTGATTTGACACGGTCTAGACACACAGCCGTGTCTAATGTCGTGTGAGGCACACGGCCTATTCACTCAGGCGTGTAACCTTTGTAACTTAGGAAATTTATTTAAGTTTTGAAAATTTTGTATGAGTTCGGTTTAGTTTGAACCCCTTTCTAATGCATGTTTAAGGTCTCGATGACCTATCTTAAGGACTCTTTTGTGATGTATGATTATGATTTTGGATGAAGTTTAGGAATTGTTCGTAAAATGTTCTGATTTGTCTAGTAATGCCTTTAACCCTAATTCGGCGACGGATATAGGTTGTGTAATAGCCCGGTTTAGACCCTAGTTGGAACAGTGGCTTTGGGACCACGAATCTGAGTCAGAAAAATATTTTAATATTATTTTTCGTGTTAATAGAATATGAATTGTTATGTGTGAAAATTTCATATGAAAATGTTTTCATTTGCGTGTCCGATTTGATAAAAAGGATTTAATCACGTAAAATGCAAAAGTGGCTTTCTATTTGTTAAAGTATTTAATTGCTATGGTTTATTAAAGTGAAAGTCCTTATAAAGATATTAGACTATTTTTGTGATAATGGATGGTAGTGGAGGGGTACTTGGAGTAGTTTTAAATATTTTTGAAGGTTAATATAGTAAAATAGCTAATAAGTTTTTTAATAAATAAAACAAATTAAAATAATTTGGCTTCATTATCATCCATTGCCGAAAGTTAAAAGAAAAAGAAGCCATTGAAGTTTCAAAGTATTCTGCCATTGCATGAGTGAATAGGTAAGCCTATTTTGCTCGGATTTTGATGATTTCTATGTTTTTTACATCGTTGCTTTGCGTTTTAGTTAGTCCATGCTTAAATTTTAGAATTTGATGATGATTTTGAAATATGCCATTGATGCTTTTGTGAGCTTTATGATAATAGATGATGAAAAATTCAAGATATGTGTTGAATTAATATGTTTTGTGTTTGGATTTTGATGAATTTGAGTATTTTCGGCTAATTTTTGAAAATGAGAAATGAGGAAATCAGATTTTAATCAGGGAAAGTCGAAAATTGTTGAATAGTCATTCGGTCCATTCGTGTTAGTACGACGTAAGTTCATATGCAAATAAATGTATTTAAATTGATTTATTCATGCTTATATTATATTGAAATGTATTGAATGGCTATGAAAGATGAATATGTAAAATTGAGAAATCATCGACAGTGTTACAACGTCCCAAAGCCTCGGACAAACCATAGGAATAGTATAGGATACATATGTCATGACATAGGATTACGAGATGTGTTATCTTGTAAGACCACGTCTGGGACATTGGCATCGATTTGTGATTTACGGGTAAGACCATGTCTGGGACATTGCATCGTATATTTTTGTGTAAGACCCTGTCTAGGACAGTGGCATCGATATTTGATTTCATGTAAGACCACATATGGGACGTTGGCATTGTACGAGCTTATGAGCTATCCAAGTATCCTTATTGATTTCTAACGGTTCAATGGGCATTCCAAGATATAAATGAGTATATGAACGTGCATCCGGTTCAGGTATGTTTCAATGTATATGAAATTGAGCAATATGATTATGATCTATGTGAAAATGAGATGTGGCTAATAGCAAGTGAACTATAATCAAATGAATTATATGAGAAATATGAAATGGTAGTTGTGTTTTTCCATATATGATTTTTGTACATGTGAATTGTATATGAAATTCAGAAATGGAAGGTGAATATGTTTTTAATGACGATATACGAATTATATTATCATGAATGAAAGAAATGTATACAAATGAATGTGTGTTATATGTGTTTTATGACATTGTGGTTCTATGATTCGAACATGAGAAATATGAAATAATAAACATGGTTTTTGAGATATAATATTTTGATTTGAAAATTGGACATGAAATAGATATCGAGATGGTGGTGTTATGATATATGGTTTGTATATATGTAAATTGGCTAGTGAAGCGTGACATGTTTTGGTTGGTTATGTAATGAATATGTGCGAGCTTGATTTATATGATTGAGCAAACAGTTGCTATTCGAATTTGGAAGTATGGTTATATATTTATTGATAAATAAGATAAGTGGAGTGATTTAATGTGCTTATATGAGTTTACGATTACAATGAATGTATAAATCATTGAGATTTGTTAATTGCGTTTAGTTATATTGGTTTATAAATATCATTGAAATGATTTATTTGTGTAACATCCCGAATCAGGGCCTAGTCAAAACAGTGCTTTTTGGGACAACAAATCCGACACAATAAAATTTGTTTTTATTATATTTTTATGGTCTACAATTTCATGGGATGATTTCGTGAAAATTTCATTCAAAAATTTTGACGTTTGGGCATTCAATTTGGTCAAAAAGACTAAATTGTAAAAAGTGCAAAAGTTGAATTCTACATGTTAGAGGTGTCTAATTGTTATGAAATTTTAAATTGGAGGACCTTAAATGGTAGTTAGACCAATGGATAATTTGTTGGGCATGAAATGGGTGAAATAGAATATTTTTAAATTAGGGGCATTTTGGTAATCTAGTTATTAAAATGAATTTAAAACAAAATTAAAAGCCAATTTTTGTCCATATTCTACCCCATGGCCGAAACCTGCATGGAGAAGACATAGCTATGGTTTTTCAAGCTTCCAAGCTTGATTGTAAGTTCGTTCTAGCCCCGTTTTTAATGATTTTTACGTTTTTGAAATCCTCGTAACAAGATCTACTCATTTCTACCCATATTTTGAGCTAGGGTTTGTGTTTAAAAATTTACCCATGGATGACATGCATGTGTTTTGATGTTTAATGGTAGAATATGAGTGCTCAGTGTGTAACAAACTACTTTTACGAAGTGATTTTCGGTGAAATTGTCAAAAAGGAGCGTTTTGTAAAAATTACAAAATTTGTCATAAAAGTGTGATTTAGTTGAAATTAGGGGCTGCTACACTTATGAAAAATGATTCGGCTAGGTTTAAAACGCAAGGAAATTGAATAAAAATCATTTTACGAGCCTAGGGGCCAAAGTGCAACTATGTGAAGGTTTAGGGGTCAAAATGAAAATTTGTAAAAGTACGATTTTTGGACCCATATGAATAATGTGACTAATTAGCAAGCTAAATGTGGTATTATAGGTCAAGGAAAATGAGATTCGGGCATAGATTAGATATGAATGAGATTATGGACTTAATCAGAATATATAGTCGTACTCAAACCTGAGGTAAGTTCATGTGATTTTAATAATGCAATATTCTATTTGAATGCTAATGCTTCGATATTACACGAGTTGTAAGTATATATATGTGAATAATTTGATATTATGTGATTATTTTGATGATATAACCTATTCTTGATGTTTTGCTATTATGATGAAAATGTTCCAATGCCATGTGATTATGAGATATTGCTATGTGAATGAAGTCACAATTCGTGTACGTCCAGTAAAGGTATGGAAGTTTGATGGAATACGATGTTTCTTTGAAACGAGTAAGTTTGTATGTAAATAATATTTCGATTGTAACGCCCCCATACCCGAGACAATCGCTGGAGTCAAGCACGAAGTGTTACTAAACTTAATTTATCAATTAAACAACTTAAACAACTTATTACCAACCATGCATGACAACCAAGCATATGCACATCACCAATATCAAACATAACATAAATAGCTAGATTTATAAGTCAGAATCATTAGCTCACTAAAGACCAATATATTTGGCCAAATAATAATAACACATGTTATAAAATTAGGTCCCTATACATGCCACTCACTTGATAAATCTAGCATATGTGTTTATACTGTCAAGGTGTTGGCTTGATAGTGTGATGCTGCCTCCGACGGTCTCCAACCCTGAGCTAACCTGACAACACTAAAAGAAATGGAAAGGAGGGGGCTAAGCTTTATGCTTAGTAAGCTCACATGAAATAATAATAAGCGATTTACTAACATGCTTCCAACAATAAAACTAACTCATTTGTACATTTACACATGTTCTGGTTAAGCTATTTTCTTGAGTAATAGTCACTAAATCATTTATATTTAAAGTTACGGAACTCCAAATTAAGATCCATAAATTTTCCCAAAAACTAGAATCATATATATTTCCACCATAAAATTTTCAAAATTTTTAGTCCAGCCAATATGTACAGTTTATTATTCAAAATCTCCCCTAATTTGTTGTTTAACAGCTTCGACCATTCTTCACTAAAATTTATTTATCTCATAGTACAAAACTCGGATGATGTTATCATTTGTTTTTATTAAAAGTAGACTCATCCGAGATTCTATGCATATAAATTATACCCCAAAATTATTTTTTATAATTTTTAAAAATTTTTCCAAGTCAGAACAGGATCTCGAATTCATTCAGACACTGTCTCACAAGAATTCAAATATCACATAATATGAAATTCTTTTGCTTCCCCTGTTTCTTTTATGCGAACATAGACTCAATAAAATTTAATTACATATTTTATTTGAAATTTAATTCAACTTACACAATTTTTAGTAAATTTTCAAATTCATGCACTGTTGCTGTCCAACACTGTTTTACTACTAAAGTTCACTTTTGCACAATTTCACTTAATCCCTTCCATTTTACCGAGGTTCGCTCAAATATCGAGCATATTGCTCATAAATTCAAATAAACATATACTTGCACTTGTTCCTCACATAATCACTTTCACATTTATTTTCACTTAATCGATTTTCCGTTGAACTCATTGGAATAATAACAGATACACAATTGCCTGCACATTTTCTCATTTCCACACTTGTAGCCGAAGCTATCTGGTACACATAGTAGCCAGCACTTAGTACTACACATGTGACCAATTATCCGGTACACGTAGTATCCTACACTTAGTACTAAACACGTGACCTAACCATCTGATACACGTAGTAGCCTGCACTTAGTACTACACACATGATCGAAGTTATCAGGTACGCATAGTAGCCTGCACTTAGTACTACACATGCGACCAATTATCTGGGACACGTAGTAGCCTGCACTTAGTACTACACACGTGACCTCACAATAGCTCATTGGTATCGTTTCTATTCCGAAGGTTCAACCGGGAAATTCCTCACTTTTCAACATTTTACTAAATTGTCCGTAATCAATTTAAATTCATAATTTACATCAAATAATCATTTGATAGGCAACCACATTTCATATGATATCAAAATATATTAACATAAAAAGAATCGATAGATTATTTATATACGAACTTACTCGAAGTGTCGATCTCACTATCCATAGTACCAATTGTCCATTCATAGTATAATAAGACACAACTCAAATAGAAAATTAGCTTTTAAGAATTTACATAACATAAATCACATATTTCATATATCACTTGTCATGTATCATCATTTTCTTGCACTTCATGTAATATTCTTTCATGTCATATTTCCACATCATAAACACCATTCCATCAACTTTTCCAATATATTAAATAATACAATATATGCAATAATAGTAAGAAATATAATTCAAACATAACATTGCATTATTATTATCATACGAACTTACCTCGATACAAAATATTAGCAATCGGGCCTATTCCTTGTAAACTTTGTTGTTCCCTCGATCACGACTTGAATCTCGTTTCTCTTGATCTATAATACCAAATTAATTTATTTAATACATACATTCATCAAAACAACCTTTAATACGAACTTTGGCAAAATTACCATTTTTCCCCTAAACTTTTGCATAATTACACTTTTGCCCCTAGGCTCGGGAATTAAACTTCATCCCTTATTCTTATGTTTTATGACATGCTGATCATTTTTCCCTTCTATGACAACATCAAATTCTCACTCTAACATGCACTTATGACTATTAGGTATTTTTCCAAATACGAACCCTAGGTTGAATTACTGCTAGCATAAGCTTAATCAAGTTACCGGGATTCCAAAAACGCGAAGAACTCGAAAAACGAGGCTAGAACGGAATTACTATTGAGCTTGGAAAGCTTGAAAACCCTAGCCATGGCTTCCCCCATGCTAATTTCGGCCTCCATATGGAGAAGATGACCATTTTGTGTTATTTTTCCCATTTTATTTCATTTAATATACAAATGACCAAAATGCCCTTACTACTAAACTTTCAAAAAAATTTCATCCATGTCCAATTTTTTTCCACAAACTTCAAAATGGTCTAATTACCATTTAAGGACTTTTGATTTAAAAACTCATAACAATTAAACACTTCTAACATGTAAAACTCAACTTTTGCACTTTTTACAATTTAGTCATTTTGACCAAATTGAGTGCCCAAACGTCAAAATTTTTGAAATCGTAGACCATAAAAATATAATAAAAATAAGATTTTCCTCGTCAAATTTGTGGTCTAAAAACCACTGTTCCGACTAAGCCCAAAATTAGATGTTACATTTCTACCCCCCTTTAGGGATTTTCGTCCCCGAAAATCTTACCAAAAAAAGTGGTTTTGGTTTTTCAATTGGATTCCTCAATCCTATAATCGATGTTAAAGAACTTTAACTCAGGCTAAACTTTTACTACCTCTCTCTTTAAATTTTACAAACAAAAGTCATAAGTGGTATTCACTTTACAATACTTTTTCTAAAACTTAATCTCTACTAAAAAGTTTATGTACTCAAAAGTCCGATCCATACCATTATGTTACATATACATTCGCACCAGAATCTTTTCAGATTCAAATAGCAAAACTAGTTAATTCATCTCGGCCTCATATTCTTTATAATTTCTCACAGTCCAATTTTTTGTCAATTCAACCCTCAGTTACTTTTTATTTCAAGCCTCTTCTGGCTTTCCAAAGAAATCATGATATGAAACTCGGATCTCAATCCGATTAGTGGAGATTAAAATTCCATGATATCTAACATTCATAAAGACATGAAATCCTATAAATCTGGTGAGTAGACATTTGGGTATACCAGCATAATTTGCATATCTCATAACGTTTAACAAAACTACATATTACTTTCCTTTTTTAAGGACAGGAATGACTCAGACAAGAAAATTGATATTAACCTTTTCTATTTCCATTATAATTCCCAGACGGCAAAAATAATTCTGATGATTCTTGCTATACATCTTTAAACTTTCAACATTTCAAGAATTTGTACTCAAAGATAAACAATGATCGTTTCAACACTTTTTTTTATACCCAGATTATCTTCATATTATCAATATCAGATCTTCTTATTCTCAAGTATGCACATCCTATTAAGTTCTAGACATATACACCATACAAATTGAACAATCAAGTCGACCTTATTCATCCGTAATTGATATTTCAAGAAATTCTCTCTTCTAGTCAATAGAGTGATTCAACATACATCATTCCAAATTCACTCATCATGCTAATCGAAGACCATAACCAATGCATTAGCATAAGTAATACTGATACCTCAACTGAATACATTAACTCTGATTGACTTACTTGAAAAAGGAAATTCACCATACACATTGGGACATGAAAATTCACCACATTATCAGGATCAATTCAGAGGTATAGTCATATTTGTTCTTTATATACATCAATCACAAGCTGAAGGTCATGCTCTAAATGCAAGCCATGATCAACAAGTTACAAGATAAAATATCCAGAAAAACCAAGATAGAGAAATCTGAAACAGAGAAGCCAAGAATAAAGAAATCCAAGATAAAGAAATCCATGATACGAGAATCCAATTTACAGCACTGCATCAGAAGACCAAGAACCAGACTCATAAAAATATGAAAGTCCCCAATAGTTTTTTTTCAAAGAAAAGAAATCCAGAATAACATCATTCCAAACCACTGACAACAAATACAACCGGAACTATATACTTCTCGTATATATATAAAATCAATCAGAGCAATGATCGATAGAAATAGAATCATGGCACCATACAAAATTTCTTATTGATTCCCAACAGGCGGAATATAACAAAATACCAGAGAAAAACAGAACCATGTAGATTATAATTCAATTAGACTAACAACACATTCATCTAACGTTAAGATCAGGGAACATTTCCTTATTTCGAACATTATTCCTTTAACTATTTTTACCATCCCAAGTTCCAAAATATTCCCTTCACTAAGAAAACCAGTTCATGGGGGAATTTCAATCAATACATTTCTCGACATCATACCAGGATAGATCATTTTACTGAAATTAACTTTTCCGCTAACTACGATGTTGCCAAAATTAAACAATCTTTCGGTCAATCCGATATCTTTCTAGCTCATGTCCGTACTTATCAACCCATTCTCAATCTTTAATCATACTTATAACCATTCCATCATTGAACTCTTTGGTTTCTCACCTGGAAACTCATTCAACATAAATTTAAGGAATTTCCCTTATAAAACACCACTTTGGTAAGGGGGAGGGGTCGTAGGGCCTCTGACTCAACTCTCATATACAAATGTAACATAGTTTTCATCATAGCAATCATATTTCAATCATGTCATTCATTTCGAGGAACTAACATTCATATTGATTTTACACTCACTTTTTAGTTATCTCATTTAAACAAGTGTACTTATACATGTATTTCAATGTTTCCTAGATAATATTACTTATTCATTCATTAAATCAGACAAGTCAAGCACATAATATCATATAAGGGCCAAACAAACATGGATAAGTATATCACAGTCTAAACTTTTATCTTACACATCATCATATACATATCATTCAATTATATATATATCAATCCAAGCAATTTAATACATTTGCTCAAGTTATACGAGCTTACCAATCATAATCATCCCAACCAATATACATGAATATTCATCTTATCAATATTTTTGATAAGCTACTCAAACACATGCATTTGTTCAAATAAATCAATCATATACATCATGGAATTATCTATTAATCATGGATAAACTTATTTCACCATGTACACATTTCATGAATCCTCATTCGTACCTTTCCAAGTTTCAGTTCATCATGACTATACTTTACTCGAATATTTTAGCATCACATTCAACATGGTCGGTGTAGCTCGGTTGGAGAGTACCTTTGTCTAAACAAAGTGGCTCTCATACGCGTCGGGAGACATCACACTATCACGGATTGGTGACATGTATAGTTGGACTTTTACACATGCTAGATTAGTCTGAGAACTGACTAAACCATAGCTCTGATACCACTTAATGTAACGCCCCCGTACCCGAGACCATCGCTGGAGTCAAGCACGAAGTGTTACTAAACTTAATTTATCAATTAAACAACTTAAACAACTTATTACCAACCATGCATGACAACCAAGCATATGCACATCACCAATATCAAAAATAACATAAATAGCTAGATTTATAAGTCAGAATCATTAGCTCACTAAAGACCAATATATTTGGCCAAATAATAATAACAAATGTTATAAAATTAGGTCCCTATACATGCCACTCACTTGATAAATCTAGCATTTGTGTTTATACTGTCAAGGTGTTGGCTTGATAGTGTGATGCTGCCTCTGACGGTCTCCAACCCTGAGCTAACCTGACAACACTAAAAGAAATGGAAAGGAGTGGGGTAAGCTTTATGCTTAGTAAGCTCACACGAAATAATAATAAGCAATTTACTAACACGCTTCCCACAATAAAACCAACTCATTTGTACATTTACACATGTTATGGTTAAGTTATTTTCTTGAGAAATAGTCATTAAATCATTTATATTTAGAGTTACAGAACTCCAAATTAAGATCCGTAAATTTTCCAAAAAACTAGACTCATATATCTTTCCACCATAAAATTTTTAGAATTTTTAGTCCAGCCAATATGTACAGATTATTATTCAAAATCTCCCCTATTTTGCTGTTTAATAGCTTCGACCTTTCTTCACTAAAATTTATTTATCTCATAGTACAAAACTCAGATGATGTTCTCGTTTGGTTTTATTAAAATTAGACTCAGATTCTAGGAATATAAATTATAACCCAAAATTATTTTTCTATAACTTTTAACAATTTTTCCAAGTCAGAACAGGGGATCTCGTATTCATTCAGACACTGTCTCACAAGAATTCAAATATCACATAATATGGAATTCCTTTGCTTCCCCTGTTTCTTTTATGTGAAAATAGACTCAATAAACTTTAATTAAATATTTTATTTGAAATTTAATTCAATTTACACAATTTTTGGTAAATTTTCAAATTCATGCACTGTTGCTGTCCAACACTGTTTTACTACTAAAGTTCAATTTTGCACAATTTCACTTCATCCCTTCCATTTTACCGAGGTTCGCTCAAATATCGAGCATATTGCTCATAAATTCAAATAAACATATACTTGCACTTGTTCATCACATAATCACTTTCACATTTATTTTCACTTAATCGATTTCCCGTTGAACTCATCGGAATAATAACAGATACACAATTGCCTGCACATTTTCTCATTTCCACACTTGTAGCTGAAGCTATCTGGTACACATAGTAGCCTGCACTTAGTACTACACATGCGACCAATTATCCGGTACACGTAGTAGCCTCTAGTTAGTACTACACACGTGACCAAACCATCTGATACACGTAGTAGCCTGCACTTAGTACTACACACGTGATCGAAGTTATCAGGTACGCATAGTAGCCTGGACTTAGGACTACACATGCGACCAATTATCTGGTACACGTAGTAGCCTGCATTTAGTACTACACACGTGACCTCACAATAGCTCATTGGTATCGTTTCTATTCCGAAGGTTCAACCGGGAAATTCCTCACTTTTCAACATTTTACTAAATTGTCCGTAATCAATTTAAATTCATAATTTACATCAAATAATCATTTGATAGGCAGCGACATTTCATATGATATCAAAATATATTAACATAAAAAGAATCGATAGATTATTTATATACGAACTTACTCGAAGTGTCGATCTCACTATCCATAGTACCAATTGTCTATTCATAGTATAATAAGATACAACTCAAATATAAAATAAGCTTTTAAGAATTTACATAACATAAATCACATATTTCATATATCACTTGTCATGTATCATCATTTTCTTGCACTTCATGTAACATTCTTTCATGTCATATTTCCACATCATTAACACCATTCCATCAACTTTTCCAATATATTAAATCATACAATATATGCAATAATAGTAAGAAATATAATTCAAACATAACATTGCATTATTATTATCATACGAACTTACCTCGATACAAAATATTAGCAATCGGGCCTATTCCTTGTAAACTTTGTTTTTCCCTCGATCACGACTTGAATCTCGTTTCTCTTGATCTATAATACCAAATTAATTTGTTTAATACATACATTCATCAAAACAGCCTTTAATACGGGCTTTTACAAAATTACCATTTTGCCCCTAAACTTTTGCATAATTACACTTTTTCCCCTAGGCTCGGGAATTAAACTTCATCCCTTATTCTTATGTTTTATGACATGCTGATCATTTTTCCCTTCTATGAGAACATCAAATTCTCACTCTAACATGCACTTATGACTATTAGGTATTTTTCCAAATATGAAACCTAGGTTGAATTATTGCTAGCATAAGCTTAATCAAGTTACCGGGATTCCAAAAACGTAAAGAACTTGAAAAACGGGGCTAGAACGGACTTACTATTGAGCATGAAAAGCTTGAAAACCCTAGCCATGGCTTCCCCCATGCTAATTTCGGCCTCCATATGGAGAAGATGACCATTTTGCGTTATTTTTCTCATTTTATTTCATTTAATATACAAATGACCAAAATGCCCTTACTACTAAACTTTCAAAAAAATTTCATCCATGTCCAATTTTTGTCCACAAAATTCAAAATTGTCTAATTACCATTTAAGGACCTGTGATTTAAAAACTCATAACAATTAAACCCTTCTAACATGTAAAACTCAACTTTTGCACTTTTTACAATTTAGTCCTTTTGACCAAATTGAGTGCCCAAACGTCTAAATTTTTGAACGAAATTTTCGCGAAATCATTCCGTGACATCGTAGACCATAAAAATATAATAAAAATAAGATTTTCCTTGTCGAATTTGTGGTCCTAAAACCACTGTTATTATCTTTTGTTATTACATGAGATGTGGCTGCCTATAGAATGATCAATTGATGTAAACTACCAATCGGAATTGACTAAGAATGAGATAGTAAAATATTGAAACGTGAAGAATTTCCCGATTGAACCTTCGGAATAGAAGAGATACAGATGATTCGTTGTGAGTCACTTGTGTAGTACTAAGTGCAGGCTACTACGTGTACCAGATCGATAGGTCGCATGTGTAGTAGTAAGTGTAGGCTACTATGCGTACACGTTAACTTCGATCACGTGTGTAGTACTAAGTGCAGGATACTACTTGTATCAGATGGTTAAGTCACGTGTGTAGCACTAAGTGCAGCTAGTACGTGTACCAGATTGATAGGTCGCATGTGTAGTACTAAGTCCAGGCTATTATGCATACCCGTTAACTTTAATCACGTGTGTAGTACTAAGTCTAGGCAACTACGTATATCAGATGGTTTAGTCACATGTGTAGTACTAAGTGCAGGCTACTATGCGTGCCAAAGAGCTTCGGTTACAGGGTGGCATATGCACAGGCCACCGAGTATCTGTTATTATTCCGATGAGTTCAATGGGAAATTTACTAAGTGAAAATACATATGTACATGACTATGTGATGAATAAGTGCAAGTATATCTATGTGAAAATTTGTGAGCAATGTGCTCGATAGTTGAGTGAATCCTTTGGTAAGATAGAATGGAGTAAGTGAAATTATGTAAAAGTGAAATTTTGTAATAAAACAATTTTGGATAGCAGCAGTTTTGTGACTTTAAAAATTCTAAAAAAATGGTGGAAATTGAATTAGAGGTTGAATAAAATATGAAATTAAATCTTAATGAGTTTATTTTCTCATAAAAGAAACGGTGAAGCAAAAGAATTTCATATTCTGTGATAATTGGATTTTTTGGAGACAGGGTTAGAATGATTTTGGAATCCCCTATTCTAATTTGGGAAAATCATTGAAAATTTTTAAAAAATAAATATGGGTTATAATTTTCATTTTTAAAATCCTTAATGAGTCTAGTTTTCGGGAAAATTAGCGGTTATCAATTTGGAGTCTCGTACGTTGAGATAAATAATTTTTAGTGAAGAGAGGTCAGAACTATCAGACAGTGAAACAAGGGTATATTTAATGAATAAACTGTACTTATTGGCTAGACCAAAAATTCATAAAATTTTATGGCAAGAATATATATGATTCTAGTTTCATAGAAAATTAACAGATCTTCATTTGGATTTTTTTAGCTCTAGATATAAATAAATTAGTAACTATGACTCGAGAAAATAGCATGACCAGAAAATCCACAAAAGTGTAATTATGATTACATTTTCATGGAATCATGTTGATAATTTGATTATTATTTTCATATGGACTTACTAAGCTTTAAGCTTACTCCCTCCTGTGCATTTCCTTAGTGTTCTCAGGTTAGCTCAGGATTGGAGACTGTCGAAGGCAGCATCACACTATCAAGCCAACAACCCCGGAGTATTGTCATATGTGTATTAAATACTTTCAAGTGAGTGGCATGTATAAGGACTAGTTTTTATGTTAGATGTTGTTATGATTAGCCAAATGTATCAGCTTATATTGATTTATTGTATATGGCCATGAGATGTGGCTTAAATAGTTATGGCTTGTAAGCCTAATTATTCTTGCTATGTGTTAATGTTTGTGATATGTTTATGATTGGTTGTTATGAATGATTAGTATAACACATGTACATGATGAATGCTCTAAGACCATTTGAGGTGTTCGTGGCCAGGGAATGAATGTGTGGCATAGTAGTAAGTTGATAATGATTGAATATGGACAATTGTAGGATGTGAATTGGAATGTCTAACTCGGTGTAACATGAGTATAGGTAATAAACACATGTATGACAACATGTAAATGCTTAAACGAAATTTTACTAAAGGATGATTAACCATTAAATTGATATTATAATGTGTGTCTATATTGTGTATAAGTATGGGAGAGAATTAAGGACAATTTAAGGCTTGGAAAGTAGCCTAAGTGTTGGCTTCACGGGCAGAGACACGGCCATGTGTCTTAACCATGTGGAGGACACGGCCTATTACACGGGCCTATGGCTTGGCCGTGTAGATCAATTTGTTTTGCTGACGTCATAAACAAAGAGTTACACGGCCTAAGCACACGGGCGTGTTGAAGACATACAAGCGTGTCCTTGTGTCCACATGGGCGTGTGACCCTGTTTCATGAAAATTTCTCTAAGTTTTCCCAGAGATTTCTAAAGTCCTCGGTTTAGTCCCGATGTAACACCCTAAACCTGGCCCAGACGTTACGACCGAATCTAGTGTGTCACATTGAAGCGTTACTGTATAGGTCATGTCTTATCTAAAATCTTTCTTATTGATTTAAGGGTATTTTTGTTATAGACTAAAGTGAATGGAAGCTGTGCACCAGGTAGGATACTGGAAACAAAAAAGAGGAGGTGAGTCCATTACACTGCTTAAGTACCAAGCTCTCCACGAATCCACTCTTAGACATGCACACAACCATTGCCACACTTTAACTGAATGATTGTTCAGGAAAAACCATTTCATTTTAAGCCTTTGAAAACACTTATTAATTTTTGAAGACGTTTTCATTTCGTAAGCTTTGTCTTGTTTCACGATATTTTGAAATCTGGTAATCTCTTTTAAAAACGCGCCCTAGGGCTATTCAATTTCAAACATTTAAATCCATATCATGCCTAAGCTAATAATCATACTAAAGCAATTAAAAATAATTACAGCAGTCTTATTACAACTTAAAACCCAAAGCAATTAAAGTAAATGAAACTAATCCAGACATAAGAAGGAAATTGAGCTTGCAAAACATGTGGCCACTCCGAATCCCTCTCAGCTCCAAGTCCACTATGGTTGGGGGTTACCTGCACGGATAAAATTAAGGGGTGAGTTTGGAAAACTCAATGTGTAAAATAACCCAACCATAGTCTAGATCAGTTCAAACCACAAAAATAGATTAAGTTGGGCCTTAGCCCTATACAGAATTCAGAATGAAGCCCATAGGCTCATAACAGAAACGGAACAGATATATCATGTATGCAGAAAACCCAACCCATATCCATCCGTCTACACCCCCGTGCCATCCTTACACCATGTGGGGAGACTACTGACCCACCCATCAACTACACATTACAAAATTTGTAGCATGGCTGCTAGAACAGATATTGTGACAGAGTCACCAGATACAGATATTGTGGCAAAGCCACTAGAAACAGATATTTGTGGCAAAGCCACTAGATTAGATATTTGTGGCAGAGCCACCAGAACGCTTCATCAATATAACCCATATCCCATGCAACAGATATACATGTCATGGCATACAACAAATAGAATCAGAATATCATGAATTTCAATCAAAATTCACCCTAGGGGTATAATTGTAATTTTGCAGCTAGGGGTATAATGGTAATTTTCATACTTAAGGGTATTTTAGTAAGTTTAACTATTTTAGGGTTTACACTCATAGTACAGCCATTAACACATTAACTGTAACACCCCGTACCCGAGACCGTTGTCGGAGTCGAACACAAGGTGCTAACCGACTTAATTAATTTACTTACACAGTCCACTTTTAAAAATTTCCAGGCAATTGGATAACTGCGTCACTGTCACCTTAAAAATCATATCTTGATTTCCAAAGCTCAAAAATCAGTTCTGTAATTTTTTTCCTGAAACTAGACTCACATTTCCATCTACAGATTTTTTTCTAGAATTTTTGGTTGAGCCAATTAGTATAGTTTATTAGTTAAAGTCTCCCCTGTTTCAGGGTTCGACTACACTGACCTTTACGCATTACAACTTGGATATCTCCCTGTACTGGGCTTCAATACTGATGCCGTTTATTTCTATAGAAACTAGACTCAAAAAGGAATCTTTACATATATGGAATGACTTATAATTATCTCTGGTTAATTTATAATGAATTTCCAAAGTCGGAATAGGGAATCCAGAAACCGTTCTGGCCCTGTCTCACGAAAACTTAAATATCTCTTAACATACTGTTCATATGATTGTTTTGTTACTTTCCTATGAAAATAGAGTCATCAAGGTTCGATTACATAATTTATTCACTATTTAATTCCATTCTTACTATTTTTAATAATTTTTCACATTCACATCACTGCTGCTATCAGCATCTATTTTTAAGGTAAACTTTACCTATTTCATGATCCTCCATGGATCAACTAGAGTTTGTCATACATATACCAAAAGTGATCATGAATGACCATTCCCATGGCTAACCGTTACCAACATTTCCATACCTCTCGACAAACAACAGACAAAACGATTTAATGCTATGATCAAAGTATATTTAAGCCATTTTTGCATGGCTATCCAAATTTACACAAAACCGAAGGATACATGACCAACAACAAAAAGGGTAGTCCTATACATGCCATTTTCAGAGTTCAACCAAAAGTGTACCAAAAGGGCTTTGATAGTGTGGGCGACTTCGACTTCAATAATCCCGAGTCCGATAGCTGACGAACCAAAATCTATAAAACAGAGATTCAAAGAACGGAGTAAGCATTTAATGCTTAGTAAGTTTTAAGCAAAACAAAGTGTTCTCAATCACTATCATTGGTCATTCATTTCAACTGTTCGATGAAGTTAATCTAGAGCTTCATCTCGATCTATAATATCATTAAACGCAACACTTGGCTGCCACATATATACTTTCGAATAATAATGACCTAGATGGTCAAATATTTCCAAAGCATATTCTTCATCGATTTTCAACTTTCAATAATCCTTTCCACTTGTTCATAATCACATCCATACTTTTAAGTATTTCAACATGACAAGTACTAAATTACCATTGGCACATAAAGAACCAAACATATTCCTTATCACATATACGTAAGCTTACAAATCATAATCCTTACCTTGTACTGGCACATCTAGCTCAACCCAACCCATACTCAAATCATAAGGCTTTTGGGCAGAATATGCACTAATACATAAGAATATTTCATCGCATACTTTATTATACAAACATACCATTACCAATTAGATCATTCTCATATTTGGAGTTATTGTAACACCCCGTACCCGAGACCGTTGCCGGAGTCGAACACGAGGGGTTCACAGACTAAATTCGCTTACTATCGCAGTCCATTTTAAAATTTTCCAGACAACTGGCTAACTGTGTCGCTGTCACCTTAAAAATCATATCTTGAGTTTCACAACTCGAAAATCAGTTTCGTGATTTTTCCCTGAAACTAGACTCCTATTTCCATCTACATATTTTTTCTAGAATTTTTGGTCAGGCCAATTAGTACAGTTTATTAGTTAAAGTCTCCCCTGTTACAGGGTGCGACTACACTGACCTTCATGCATTACAATTCAGATATCTCCCTGTACAGGGCTTCAATACTGATGCCGTTTGTTTCTATAGAAACTAGACTCAGAGAGGAATCTATACATATATGGCATGACTCCTAATTATCTCTGGTTAATTTATAATTAATTTCCAGAGTCGGAATAGGGAATCCAGAAACCATTCTGGCCCTGTCTCACGAAAACCTAATTATCTCTTAACATACCACTCATATGACCGTTTCGTTTCTTCCATATGAAAGTGGATTCATCAAGGTTCATTCAAATAATTTATTCACTATTTAATTCTATTCCTAATATTTTTAGTGATTTTCCAAATCTACATCACTGCTGCTGTCAGCATCTGCCTTTAAGGTAGACTTTACCTATTTCATAGTTTCTATGATTCAACTAGCCCTTTTAGCATAAATAGCACAAATTATGATAGTGATTAACCATTCCCATGGCCAATCCTTGTTAAGCATATCCACACCTCTCAAGAACCATATTCATACCAAATGATTATAACATTATGCTCAAACATATATAAGCCATTTTCGCATGACTATCCAAAATTATACAAATCCAAAGGGTCCATGACCCACTACAAAAAGGGTAGTCCTATACATGCCATTTTCAGAGTTCAACCAAAAGTGTACCAAAGGGGCTTTGATAGTGTGGGCGACTTCGACTTCAATAATCCCGAGTCCGATAGCTGACGAACCAAAATCTATAAAACAGAGATTCAAAGAACGAAGTAAGCATTTAATGCTTAGTAAGTTTTAAGCAAGACAAAGTGTTCTCAATCACTATTATTGGTCATTCATTTCAACTGTTCGATGAAGTTAATCTAGAGCTTCATCTCGATCTATAATATCATTAAACGCAACACTTGGCTACCACATATATACTTTCGAATAATAATGACCTAGATGGTCAAATATTTCCAAAGCACATTCTCACATTTGGAGTTATAATATTAATCACATTTACCTACCTCTTTGATACTGATAATTCACCTCGAAATCACTCCACCGATAAGTAAGTAATACGTACCTAACATCTTGAATACATAATACTTATTTGATGGTAACTTAATGCAGATACTCAATATCAAAGTCTTACTTGAATCCTAGCATTTAGCCGTCGGGTCTTTAAAGCTCGGATGTAGTACGAGCACGAAGCCTACGGACATTAATCAGGATATTACTCTCGCATAAAGCCTGCGGGGTTTTAACCCGGATATAGTACTGACACAATTGCCCTTCGGGACTTATCACATTTATACACTTTCACATCCATCACGTTGACCACTCGGCCCTGTCACATATATACACTTTCACATTCATCACATCGGCCATTAGGCCTCATCACATATATACACTTTCACATTCATCACATCGGCCATTAGGCCTTATCACATATATACACTTTCACATTCATCACATCGGCTATTAGGCCTTATCACATATATACACTTTCACATTCATCACATCGGCCATTAGGCCTTATCACATATATATACACTTTCACATTCATCACATCGGCCATTAGGCCTTATCACATATATATACACTTTCACATTCATCACATTGGCCATTCGGCCTTATCACATATATACACTTTCACATCACAATTATCCAAATATACTTCACATATCACATATACTATCATGTATACACTTTGTCTTGGCCGAATCTGCATTAATCATTTCCCAATGAATAATTCAATTTCACGCCATACTATCATTTCATATTCGAATACTCATAAACTTACAATTTCACAAATTTTAATATCAAAGATCCATCTAACACTCATGTATCGTTTTACAATATCACGATTTAGAATTCACGTATGGGTTTAATCAATAGCTTATGAGTAACTAAAACAAGTTTTATCCATGTTTACAACAAAATCACATATTCACTACGAGCTATTTTCCTGAGCAGTAGTCACTAAATTATTTATAACTAGAGCTAAAAAACTCCAAATAACTTGCCGTTAATTTTCCCTGAATATAGAATCGTATATCTTCCATCCATAAAATTTTCAGAATTTTAGGTTTGGCCAATCAATACCAGATTTTTCTTAAAGTTTCCCCTGTTTCACTGTTTGACTAATCTGACCACCATTCACTACGAATCAAATTTCTCATTTTACAGAATTCAAAATGTGTTTTATTTGATTTCATTTGAAACTAGACTCATTAAGGAGTCTAAGCATATAAATTTTATCTTATAACCATTTTTGTACAATTTATAATGATTTTCTAAAACAGAACAGGGGATTTCGGAGTCATTCTGACACTGTCCACACAACTTTAAATATCTCTTTATAGGAAATTTCTTTGCTTCCACGTCTCTTTTATAAGAAACTAGACTAAATAAGCTTTGATTACATATTTTATTCAGCCTATAATTCCACACCAACAATTTATAGTGATTTTCTAAAATCACGTTACTGCTGCTGTCCAAAGCAAATTATTACAATTTGCTCTTAAATTTCCAAGTCCAAACACTTATGAACTTACCATTTGAGTTTAAGACATATCATGGCCACATCATATCTTATTAAATCAACTCATTATGTCCTATTATGACTGAATTTACTCAATGTTTAATCACTTAAAACTTACCTCGGATGTGGTCGAACGATTTCGGCGGCTATTCGATCACTTTTTTCCTTCCCTTTATCGGATTTAGTTCCCCTTTGCTCTTGAGCTTAATTTAACAAATAAATTGATTTAATCATTTGAACATCGAAAAGAGAAAATCAAGGCACTTAACCCATATATATATACATTAGACATTAAAGTCACATACATATGAAATCATGAATCAACTCAACATATTAACCCACACTCTCTTTTAGCCGATTGTCTAAGCCAAGATTAAGCCACCAATATGCTTACTTATGGCCGAACATACACATCAACTTATGTACTCATTCATGTGGCCGAACATACATGTCTATGTTGAGGCCGATTGCAACACTTAATACATTCTACAAGTATGGTCACTTGTATTGACTAAACACCATTTTGTTTCAAGTTCAAAACTTGGCCAATACACATATATACACTAGTAAAGCATCCTCTCCCTTTCCATCAATTCAACACATGCATTACTCATTAATATACAAAATTATATTCGGCCTTAGCACACAACTTGCTAGCCGATTCTTCTCCATCTAGCAACTAATGCACATATGTGCTCATTTGTTAGACTCTACTTCATCTAACAACAACCATATTTTCCCTTCTACTTTCTACCATGGCCGGATGCTCAAGATACCTCAATTTCGAAACTTTTAGCTTGGATTGCTTAAAGAACTTGGTGATGAGTTCAAATTTACCTAACACCTCAAGCCTCATAAAACATCTATATAGCTAACATGCTAATAGTCTCAAGGCTTCAACTAAAACTTTTGAAGCCTCTTAGTCGAAAACTAACTCTCTAATAATCCCAAATCCATCCATGAGATAGTTAGATTTAGACTAATCATCCAAGGGATGTATGAACTTTCAAAGCAACACTAAACATACCTTAATCTAGTGAGCCTTCATAGCCGATTTTTCTCCAAGCTCATTCCCTTCCTTTCTTTCTTCTATTCGGCCAAAGATGTTCAAGGATGAACACTTTTTTTTTCTTTGTTTCCTTTCTTCCATTCACGGCCAAGGGGGGGCATGGATGAGACCATTTTTTTTGTCATCATTTACCTTCCCATTATTATTTTATCCTTTCTCCCATAAACCATTAGCACAACATGTTTTATGACATGTTTTGCCCATCACCCTTTGTCATGGCTGGCCACTAGTAATTAAACGGGGGAAATTGACATGCAAGTCCACCCGTTTGATTACATGCACTAATAGATCCTTATGGATTAACCTATCACATTTCAAAAGTGTCACACATAAGTCCTATTACGAAATTCACATGCAATCGACTAAATCGAAGCTCAAAACTTTCACACATTCATATTCACATATTTTAGACAATAAATATCATATTCAAATAATTTGGTGACTCGGTTTAGCGATCCCGAAACCGCTTTCCGACTAGGGTCATTTTAGGGCTGTCACAGTTATAATATTAATCACATTTACCTACCTCTTTGATACTGATAATTCACCTCGAAATCACTCCACCGATGAGTAAGTAATACGTACCTGAACATCTTAAATACATAATACTTATTTGATGGTAACTTAATGCAGATACTCAATATCAAAGTCTTACTTGAATCCTAGCATTTAGCCGTCGGGTCTTTAAAGCTCGGATATAGTACGAGCACGAAGCCTACGGACATTAATCAGGATAATATTCTCGCATAAAGCCTGCGGGGTTTTAACCCGGATATGGTACTGACACAAATTCCCTTCGGGACTTATCACATTTATACACTTTCACATCCATCACATTGGCCATTCGGCCTTATCACATATATACACTTTCACATTCATCACATTGGCCATTAGGTCTTATCTCATATATACACTTTCACATTCATCACATTGGCCATTTGGCCTTATGACATATATACACTTTCACATTCATCACGTTGGTCACTCGACCCTATCACATATATATATACTTTCACATTCATCACATTGGCCACTCGGCCCTATCACATATATATACTTGTACATCAATTTCATCATAACAAAATTGACTAGGTATACTAGTCATTTGTGGCTTATAGCTTCACTTTAATACGGATTTGGTACTTTGATTACCAATGTTTAATCGATAGCTTATAAGAAACTCAAATGGTTTTATTAAGGTTTACAACAAAATCCCAAATTCAGCACAAGCTGTTTTTCCTGAGCAACAGTCATTAAATTATTCGTAAATGGAGCTACGAAACTCCAAATGAAGTGCCGCTAATTTTTCCTGAAAATAGACTCATACATATCTTATCCAGAAAATTTTAAGAATTTTTGGTTTGGCCAATGAATACCAGATTTTTCTTAAAGTTTCCCCTGTTTCACTGTTTGACTAATCTGACCACTCTTCACTACAAATCAAATTTCTCATTGTACGGAATTCAAAATGTGTTCTATTTGATTTCATTTGAAACTAGACTCATTTAGGAGTCTAAGAATATAAATTTTATTTCATAACCATTTTTGTACAAATTATAATGATTTTCTAAAAACAGAACATGGGATTTCGGAGTCATTCTGACACAGTCCCACACAACTTTAAATATCTCTTTATAGGAAATTTCTTTGCTTCCACGGTCTCTTTTATAAGAAACTAGACTAACTAAGCTTTGATTACATATTTTATTCAGCCTATAATTCCACACCAACAATTTATAGTGATTTTCTAAAATCACGTTACTGCTGCTGTCCAAAGCAAATTATTACAATTTGCTCTTAAATTTCCAAGTCCAAACACTTATGAACTTACCTTTTGAGTTTAAGACATATCATGGCCACATCATATCTTATTAACTCAACTCATTATGTCCTATTTTGATTGAATTTACTCAACGTTTGATCACTTAAAACTTACCTCGGAAGTGGTCGACGATTAGGTATCCACGGCTATTCGTTTACATTCTCTTTTTCCCCTATCCGACTTTGATCCTCTTTGCTCTTAAGCTAAAGCCGCAGAGCACTTTCGAACACCATCACTCAGCTTGGATTGAAGCATCGGATACAAAAACTTTAACCTTCATGTACAATTAATTTCGGCATTCAATCCCCTTAAATTTCAGCTTGTAAAACAATTAATAGCAGTTTTAGACATCATAGTCTTCACCCATTTAGACAACATTCTTTAACATCTAAATAGCTCATTTATATATCATTTGCTCATTAACAACTTCAACCATTATTAATATAAATTTACAATCACTTAGATAACATTAATTGTCGTCTAAACAACAATTTTTTTGCTGCATTAAAACACTAAACAACAGTCCTTAAAACAACATAAATACACCACTATCTGGACGTCATTAACAACACAATATTCAAACAGCATCAATACCACAATCAGATAGCATAAGCAGGGCAGCAATGAACAATACCAACAAGGTAAAATTCGGACAATGATTTAACATTTTCAACAATTGTCAAACACAAGAGAATAAAAGTTCAGGGAAAGCTCACTAAGGTTCCCAACACCGATTCTACCTATTCAATTTGCTCTTTCCCTTTTCTACTACAACCTTCTCCTACCTTTTTAGCTAAATACAATCAACCCCAAAGTTACAAAAATGGATTATAACAACACAAGCATTCACTAAATTCTTTTAACACAAGTGAGAAACTCTTCATCTACTAGACATGCAACATTTGCAACTAGAAAAGAAAATCTTCTCTTCTCCCACATATTCGTCAAGCTCAAATCAACAATGCAACCAGAATTTGTCAACGAAAAGCTATGGGCAAGGGAGAGTTTAGAAGAGTTACCCTTCTACTTGAAAATTTTAACTTCTAAGCAAACAAATTTCATGGTTTTCTACTACATGCTGCTGCCCTCTCCTTTCTAGCTTCATTCCTTTCTTCCTCTTTTCATTTCGGCCAAGAAGAACCGATTTCTTCTTTTCTTTCCTTCTCAAGTCACGGCAGTGGGGGGAACATGGATGAGACAACTTTGTTCTCATCACCCCTCCCTTTTCATTTCTTTATTACTAACCCTTTATTATATTCTTTCTCCCATAACACACTAACACAACATGTTTCCAACATGTTTCACCCCATAACATTTTGTCCACTCTCATGCTCATGGCCGGCCACTACTAATTAGGGGGAAATTGACATGCAAGTCCACCCTTTTTATTTCATGCACTAATAGATCCTTATGTTTTGACCTATCACATTTCAAAAGTGTCACACATAAGTCCTATTGACTAAATTCACATGCAATTTACTAAATCAAAGCTTAAAACTTTCACACATTCGTATTCACATATAATAGTCATAAAATATGACGGCTAATTATTTTTATGACTCGATTTTGTGGTCCCGAAACCACTTTTTGACTAGGGTCAAATTAGGGGTGTCACATTAACGGAAACACTTACCGAGCGTTTTGTACTGAATTGGGCCCCTTGGCCCATTAACCCGATTTCGGCCCATTAAGCTCAAATATACCGAAGTGCACGAAATTGCACACTCTGCAATCATACCGCTTGTGATTACCAAAATTAACAACCAACCCATCTCACGAGCGCTCGCAAGTTCACAAAATGCCGGCTTTTCAGAATTTCGGCTTTTCGGCTTTTGCTGATCTAGTCTATGAGTGGGTGTCATTTACACACCTGATTTGCGACAACTACTACCGAAATCTCCCACAATATCCTACAATCATCACTAGACATATTAGATCCAAAATACAATGGCAACCTCCATAAACTTACTTACCATAATCGGCCATCAATACCTATGGCCCTTGAGATCCTACCTTTGCCAAAACTAGAGACTAGATCTAGATCTAGTCTTTCCACTTGTCCAAGCCTTCGATCAGCAGCCTCTGGATCACACTAACACAAAAAAAAATCAAGTGTTACAACCCTTAGAGCCTGAAGCTCCAATCGACAGCCTCCCTATGCCTTTAGGGATTTCGGCTTTTTTAAAACCCGAAATAAAGAATAGATTTGAGTACCTACCTCATGTTCTTTCAACCAAAATGATTCCACTTCAGTTTCTACTCAGATCTAATGTAGATCTAACCCTTAAACACTAGCAGAAATTGAATCCTAGAGATCTAAAGATTCAACTATACGTCCCTAAAAACAATGGTGTGTTCAGCTTTTGGAACTGTGAAGAGGAAGATGATTTGGTATGGTGATTTTTGCAGTGGTATTTTCGACAGGGGTTGAGGTTTAGAGGATGTGAAAATCGGCCAAAAGAGATGAAGAAAATAGGAGGATTTTGACTAGAAGAATTCGACACAAGAAACAACTTTCTAGATTTCGGCTTTTATGGCAATCGGGTATAGAGGTTTAGAAAAGAATGGGAATGAAAGAGGAGATGAGTAGAATGGTAGGAATGTTTCGGCCAGAGAAGAAAAGAAGGAGAAACAGAAAATAGAAGAAGACAGGAGAAGAGAAGGAAGAATTCGGCACTCAGGAGATCTAACTTTGCGTTTTTCGGCTTTTTGCGACACTGAGAAGAGAATAGAATGAAAGTGAAGGCTCTAGGAGGCTAACCCTAATTCGGAAAAACAAAAAGAAAATAAAGCTTGCCCTAATAGCCATTCAGACCCATGGCCCAACATTCCTAAAGCCCTAGCCGAATTTCCACTTAAGCTCTATCGCATGGCCGTCATATGCACACAAAAACAAAAGTAACAACATGCTTACCTTGTGACTTGAACTCTGGCTCCCCCTAATCATCCACACGTCACTCCCTAAACACCTAGGTGGCACCACATGCCATTTTACCACAGATCTTTTTGTGTCCTATTTTACCACCTTAATTTTAAAAGCCCATATCGCCAGAACCCTCTCTCTCTCCAAAATTAAAATTCAGGAATTGCCTCGAATTAAATTTACACTTGGGCCTTTTAAAGGCCCACCAACATACTCAGACCTACACCAGACAGTCGAAACACAGTATTTCTAAAATTTATTGAAAATTATAGAAATCCCAAAAATCCCAAAAATTGGGGCGTTACAACTCTACCCTCTTTAAAGAAATTCCATTCTCGAAATTTCAAACTATCAACTAACTGTATTACTCAAGTCAAACCACTATGCTTCTGTTGCACACTCTAATTAAAAATAATTCTTAGTACGACCCAGAACGTCTAATTACCAAAGTAAAGAAACATCTATCAAGTACACATACAACTCGTAACACACACTTAAATAAAATAAGCTTGGCAATCCTGAGCTCGATGCTCTTTGGACCCACATCTAAAGCATGCTCCTGTCTTCTTATGGCATTCACCCGGATGACGCTTGTTGCAGTTCTTGCTGGTTGGAAAGTTTGGTCGTGTCTTAACATGTTTCACAGAACGAGGCTCGGTCTTTTGAAAACTAGAATCCTTCCTCTTCTTACACTCTAAGCGCCCTACTTGAAGCTTTTCCCTAATTTCCTTAACCTTGGACTCCAATACTTCTTCTACCACTTTCTTTACTAACTCGGCCAGTGCCTCAGTCCCAAGCTCCGAGTTATTGCTTCTCGAAGTTGGCAGACTCCCTTACCCTCAGAATCCATATCAACACTCTACATTATCAGCATGCATAACAATAACTACCAAGATCCCGATTCAAAAATTTTAGTACTTATTCATATGTTTTATGTAGAGATAGTGTTTTAAAGTTTCTATTTTTCACAGAATCATAGTCTACCTATAGTCTCGGTATTCTAGAGTTTTTAGTATTGCCCTAGCTATAATGATTTGGTCTCAATTCTATCTACAGTAATATCTTAACACAATGTAGTATGAGTAACAAGAATACTTACTAACTTGGGCCGGAGATTCGGTGTGCCACCTACTCAGAATTAAATTTTAGAAAATTGAATATGCAACCTTTGAAATCATTTATTTGTAGGAAGAAAATCTAAATTTTTTTTAAATCCATTCCACAGCCGAGTTGTTGCACGTTGGCTCTAATACCACTAAATGTAACACCCCAAACCCAGCCCAAACGTTACTGCCGAATCTGGTGTGTCACATTGAAGCGTTACTGTATAAGTCATGTCTTATCTAAAATCTTTCTTAGTGATTTAAGGGTATTTTCATTATAGATTAAAGTGAATGGAAGCTGTGCACCAGGTAGGATGCCTAAAAAAAAAAGAGGAGATGAGTCTATTAGACTGCTTAAGTACCAAGTTCTCCATGGATCCACTCCTAAACATGCACACAACCATTGCCACACTTTAACTGAATGATTTTTCAGGAAAAACGATTTCATTTTAAGCCTTTGAAAACACTTATTAATTTTTGAAAACGTTTTCATTTCGGAAGCTTTGTCTTGTTTCACGTTATTTTGAAATCAGGTAATCTCTTTTAAAAATATGCCCTAGAGCTATTCAATTCAAACATTTAAATCCATATCATGCCTAAGCTAATAATCATACTAAAGCAATTAAAAATAATTAAAGCCGCCTTATTACAACTTAAAACCCAAAGCAATTAAAGTAAATGAAACTAATCCAGTCATCGAAGGAAATTGAGCTTGCAAAACATGTGGCCACTACGAATCCCTCTCAGCTCCAAGTCCACTATGGTTGGGGGTTACCTACACGGATAAAATTAAGGGGTGAGTTTGGAAAACTCAGTGTGTAAAATAGCCCAACCATAGTCCAGATCAGTTCAAATCACAGAAACAGATTAAGTTAGGCCTTAGCCCTATACAGAATTCAGAATGAAGCCCATAGGCTCATAACAGAAACAGAACAGATATATCTTGTATGCAGAAAACCCAACCCATATCCATCCGTATACACCCCCATGCCAACCTTATACCATGTGCGGAGACTACTCGACCCACCCATCCGCTACACGTCACAAAATTTGCAGCATGACTGCCAGAACAGATATTGTGACAGAGTCACCAGATACAGATATTATGGTAGAGCCACCAAAAACAAATATTTGTGGTAGAGGAACCAGAACACTTCCTCCATCAATATAACCCATATCCAATGCAACAGATATAAATGTCATGGCATGCAAAAAACAGAATCAGAAAATCATGCATTTCAGTCAAAATTAACCATAGGGGTATAATGGTAATTTTGCATCTAGGGGTATAATGGTAATTTTCATACTTAGGGGTATTTTAGTAAGTTTAACTATTTTAGGGTTTACACTCATATTACAACCATTAGCTCATTAACAAAAACACTTACCGAGCATTTTTTACCGAATTGGACCCGTTGGCCCATTAACCAATTTCGGCCCATTAAGCCCAAATATACCGAAGTGCACGAAATTGCACACTCTGCATTCATACCGCTTGTGATTACCAAAATTAACAACCAAACCATCTCACGAGCGCTTGCACGCTCGCAAGTTCACAAAATGCTGGCTTTTCGACATTTTGGCTTTTCGGCTTTTGCCGATCTAGTCTATGAGTGGGTGTCATTTACACACCTGATTTGTGACAACTACTACCAAAATCTCCCACGGTATCTTACAATCGTCACTAGACATATCAGATCCAGAATACAATGGCAACCACCATAAACTTACTTACCATAATCGACCATCAATACCTATGGCCCTTGAGATCCTACCTTTGCCAAACCTAGAGACTAGATCTAGATCTAGTCGTTCCACTTGTCCAAGCCTTCGATCAGTAGCCTCTGGATCACACTAACACCAAAAAAAATCAATCGTTACAACCCTTAGAGCCTTAAGCTCCAATCGACAGCCTCCCTATGCCTTTAGGGATTTCGGCTTTTCTAAAACCCGAAATAAATAATAGATTGAGTACCTACCTCAGGTTCTTTCAACTAAAACGATTCCACTTCAGCTTCTACTCAGATCTGATGCAGATCCAGCCCTTAAACACTAGCAAAAATCAAATCCTAGAGATCTAAAGATTTGCTATACGTCCCTAAAAACTATGGTGTTTTCGGCTTTTGGAACTGTGAAGAGAAAGATGATTTGGTATGGTGATTTTTGCAGTGGTATTGCCGACAGGGGTTAAGGTTTAGAGGATGTGAAAATTGGCCAAAAGTGATGAAGAAAATAGGAGGATTTTGACTAGAAGAATTCGGCAGAAGAAACAACTTTCGGGATTTCAGCTTTTATGGCAATCGGCTATAAAGGTTTAGAAAAGAATGGTAATGAAAGAGGAGATGAGTAGAATGGTAGGAATGTTTTGGCCAGAGAAGAAAAGAAGGAGAAAAAGAAAATAGAAGAAGAGAGGAGAAGAGAAGGAAGAATTCGACACTCAAGAGATCTAACTTTGCATTTTTCAGCTTTTTGCGACACTGAAAAGAGAATAGAATGAAAGTGAAGGCTCTAGGTGGCTAACCTAATTCGGTAAAACAAAAAGAAAATAAAGCTTGCCCTAATGGCCATTTAGACCCAATGCCCAACCTTCCTAAAGCCCTAGCCGAATTTCCACTTAAGCTCTATTACATGCCCGACATATGCACACAAACAACAGTAACAACCTTGTGACTTGAACTCTGGCTCCCCCTAATCATCCACATGTCACTCCCCAAACACCTAGGTGGCGCCACATGCCACTTTACCATAGATCTTTTTGTGTCATATTTTACCACCTCAGTTTTAAAAGACCATATCGCCAGAACCCTCTCTTTCTCTAAAATTAAAATTTAGGAATTGCCTCGAATTAAATTTACTCTTAGGCCTTTTAAAGGCCCACCAACATACTCAGACCTATACCAGACAGTCGAAACACAGTGTTCCTAAAATTCATTAAAAATTAAAGAAATCTCAAAAATCCCGAAAATTAGGGCGTTACACTCGAACCACCCCGATGTATGTTTTAGGCCTCGAAGGCCTATGTAAGGGACGATTTACATGTGTTTGAAAAGTTTTAATTTGGATGAAATTTTATGGCCCGGTTTTGCATGTTTGTGAATGTTTAATTTCGGTAACGCCTCAAACCCTGTCCCCGCTTCAGATACGGGTAAGAGATGTTACATTTAGTGGTATCAGAGCTATGGTTTAGTCAGTTCTCAGACTTAGCTAGCATGAATGAGAGTCTAGCTATACATGCCACCAATCTGTGATAGTGTGATGTCTTCCGACGCGAATGAGAATCATCTTGTTTAGACAGAGGTACTCTCCAACCGAGCTACACCGACCATGTTAAATGTGAAGCTAAGGTATTCAGGTAAAGCACAGTTATGATGAGCCTAAACTTAGAAAAGTATGAATAAAATTTCATGATATGTATGTGATAACATTTGAGATAAAACTTTATGTTACGAGGAATACTCATGCTTGTTTGATATTCAAGTGATGTTGTGCACTTGACTTGTTTGATTAAGTGAATGTGATAAAAAGAAATTCATAAAGGTATGAATAAAGGTTTATAATATCATGTTACGAATAAAAATGTCATTTTCCCGATTGGATGTTGAATGTTGATAAATTTTAACGATATCTTTAAATGAGAGAAAGGATTATAATGTAATGAACTTATTTACATTAAATTGATGGATTGATTCATATGAATGTAATGATATGTATATGATGAAGTGCTAGATAAAAGTTTTGATTGTTATAAGATGTTATGTGCATGACTTGTTTGATTGAATGAATGGGGTAAGTAAAGTTATTCAGAATCCATAGAATGCATGCATAAATGCACTGGTTTAAATAAGTTAACTGAAAAGTTCGTGTCATACGGACGTGAATAATAGATTTCCTGAAGAGGATGATATGCTTGTGAAAATGTTGCTACGATAATGAAATAGTGTTATATGTATATGTATATGAGAGACGAGTTAGGGACCTTACGACCCCACCCTTTTACCAGAGTGATTTTTTGTAAAGGATTTTATAAGATCAGTGTTGAATAAGCTCACAAATATGAGACCAAAGAGTTCAGCTGTAGAATGACTATAACTATGATTAGAGATTAATTGGATTGATAAGTAAAGACAGAGCTAGTAAAGTGCGATATCGAGAAACTTATTAACTGGAATTACTTTAGAACCAATCTTCTTCAATGAAAATCAAAATGTGGGATTTGTAATAACAAAAATAGTTGGAGGAATAAATCTTGACATGTATGATATCAGAATGTGGTAATTATAGTAAGCAGATTATGACTGTCTCTTTTGAGGTACACTATGAGTTCATTTACTCTTGAAAGTATTACTAGGGCTATCTATTTTTAGAAAAATTGTTATCGTGTGAAAATGTTCTCTAATCTTGGAATAAGACTAAAGTATTGATAGTCTAACTGGTATATAATTTGTATTACTCTATTTTCCCACTAGAATTCTATTATGTTCCGTCTATTGGGATTTTATGAGACAATGTACCTGATGTTATGAGCTTTATTCTGGGTTTTTCATTATGATATTATATCTTGGATTTCCTTATCTTGGATTTCTCTCTCTTGGAGATCTAGGTTTTCTTGTTATCTATATCCAGAATTTATCAATCACGGCTCATATCTACAGTATGTTCTTCAGGTGTGATAATCATGTCAAGTGTGACTATACTTCTACTTTGATCATAGTAATGGGTAATTCTAGTATCTGGATTTCTCTAAATCTTCGTGAAGGATTTGAAATCTGCAAAGGCAGAAGTGGTGAATGTTACAGCCCTAAAATGACCCTAGTCGGAAAGCGGTTTCGGGACCGCTAAACCGAGCACCAAATTATTTGAATATGATATTTATTGTCTAAAATATGTGAATATGAATGTGTGAAAGTTTTAAGCTTCGATTTAGTCGATTGCATGTAAATTTAGTAATAGGGCTTATGTGTGACACTTTTGAAATGCGATAGGTTAATCTATAAGGACCTATTAATGCATGTTGTATAAAAGTAGGGTTTGCATGTCAAATCAGCCAAAAATCTAGATGGTGGCTGGCCATGCTATGGGGTAAAACATATTATAGACATTTTATGCTAATATGTGTGGGAAGAATAATAAAATATGAGGGGAGTGGGAGGAGAAACCAAAGTTGTCTCCCCCTTACCCCCCATTGCCGTGACTAGAGAAAGGGGAGGAAAAACAAAGTTCTTTCTTTGTTGTTCAACTTGGCCGAATAGAAGAAACAAAGGAGGAGAAGAATTTTTGGTCACTCGAGTCATTAAAAAGGTTAGTATATTATGTTAAATTGTGAAATTTTAACTTGTTTTAGGTAAATAATCATGGTTCTTACTTAGCCCATGCTAAAATTTGTAATTTTGATGGATGATTGGAGCATTCGGCTAGGGTATAAAGGAAGGGATTTTGGTTGTTTCATCTAAGTATTGTTGATGAATGTGTTATGGAAAGAAATCGGTCTTCCTAAGAATATGATTTGTGAATGTTTATATTAGTAATAGCCGAAATTAAAGAGGTTTGATGTCTTGAACAAATGTTGTTTATATGTTTTGAATTAAGTAAAAGAATTTATGTTTGAACACTTAAGGATTCGGCATTGTTCATGACTATTGTATTTAGAATGTGATTTTGAATATTACGAATATTGGAATGTAAGTATTGGTGTGATCGGTCATAGGAATTTGATATGAAGTTTTGTTAGGTGAGTGATGAATGGCCGAATGAATTATATACATTGTGAGGATGAAATTTGTATATAAATTGTGTATGTGTGATTTTATTAGTTAATGGCGTTTTGGCATTATATTTTGTTATGTGTGAATTCGGACTTTAGGGGTAATAAGATGAAGTTAAAAGGGCTAAAGAAGTTTCTAAGGCTTGATAAGTTATTGTAGCCATTGCCGATTATATAATTGGTTAAAGGAAACTTCAAATCGTCCATGTATGAATATATGAGTTGATTATTAAATGAGTATTCGGCAACATTTATAATAATGAATATGAGAGTGTATATACATACATGTTGTGCATAACTTGAGTAATCGACTAAAATATATTTATATGTATGTTGATACCTTATGTATACGCCTTGTGTCAGTGAGACATTCGAATATAAATATGTGTTAAAGTTACATATACAATTGTTTAATGTGACTTATCAAGTACACAAATTTGAAAACGAACGATAATAGACTTAAGTGGTCAATTGATTCAAATGAATTGGTTTTAAAATGTATATGGATGCCGTATGACTATGTTTGATTGGGAAGTAAATTTGTTTGAATTAGCTCAAGAGCTTAGAGGACCAAAGTTGGATAAAGGAAAGGAAAAAGTGATCGAATAGCTGCCAAAATCGTTCGACAACAACCGAGGTAAGTTTTAAGTGATTAAACGTTGAGTAAATTCAATCATAATAGGACATAATGAGTTGATTTAATAAGATATGATGTGGCCATGATATGTCTTAAACTCAAATGGTAAGTTCATAAGTGTTTGGACTTGGAAATTTAAGAGCAAATTGTAATAATTTGCTTTGGACAGCAGCAGTAACGTGATTTCAGAAAATCACTATAAATTGTTGGTGTGGAATTATAGGCTGAATAAAATATGTAATCAAAGCTTAGTTAGTCTAGTTTCTTATAAAAGAGACCGTGGAAGCAAAGAAATTTTCTATAAAGAGATATTTAAAGTTGTGTGGGACAGTGTCAGAATGACTCCGAAATCCCCTGTTCTGTTTTTGGAAAATCATTATAATTTGTACAAAAATGGTTATAAGATAATATTTATATGCTTAGACTCCTTAATGAGTCTAGTTTCAAATAAAATCAAATAGAACACATTATGAATTTTGTACAATGAAAAATTTGATTCGTAGTGAAGAATGGTCAGATTAGTCAAACAGTGAAACAGGGGAAACTTTAAGAAAAATCTGGTATTGATTGGCCAAACCTAAAATTCTGGAAATTTTATGGATGGAAGATATACGAGTCTATATTCAGGTAAAATTAACGGCAAGTGATTTGGAGTTTTGTAGCTCCAGTTATAAATAATTTAGTGACTATTGCTCAGGAAAACAACTCGTAGTGAATATGTGATTTTGTTGTAAACATGGATAAAACTTGTTTTAGTTGCTCATAAGCTATTGATTAAACCCATACGTGAATTCTAAATTGTGATATTGGAAAATGATAGATGTAGATTCAGCCAAGAAAAAGTGTATACGTGAAAGTATATGTGGTATGTGAAGTATGTTTGGATAATTGTGATGTGAATACATGAAAATTTATATTTTGATTTAGGATTTTATGTGATGAATGTGTACATGCGTATGTGTGATAAGGCCGAATGGCCCATGTGATGAATGTGAACATGTGTATGTGTGATAAGGCCGAATGGCCAATGTGATGAATGTGAACCCGTATATATATGTGTGATAAGGCCGAATGGCCAATGTGATGAATGTGAACATGCGTATGTGTGATAAGGCCGAATGGCCAATGTGATGAATGTGAACCTGTATATATATGCGTGATAAGGCCGAATGGCCAATGTGATGAATGTGAACATGTGTATGTGTGATAAGGCCGAATGGCCAATGTGATGAATGTGAACATGCGTATGTGTGATAAGGCCGAATGGCCAATGTGATGAATGTGAAGATGCATATATGAGATAAGGCCGAATGGCCAATGTGATGAATGTGAACATGTATATATGTGGTAAGGCCGAATGGCTAATGTGAAATGTGTATGAGATAGATATGAGGTAAAGCCGAATGGCTAATGCGAAATGTGTATGAGATGGATATGTGGTAAAGCCAAATGGCTAATGTGAGATATGTATGAGATGTGTATATATATATTGTGGCCAAATGACAAATGGTGAAAGGTGTGTATTATTAGATATTTGATGAGGCAAATGAATTACAAATATGACAGTCGATGTGAATGTTGTAACATGTGATTAAATGTACATGAAACTTGGAAATATATTCCGGGTAAGACCCGATGACTACGTGTGGAGATTATGTCCGGGTAAGACTCGATGACTACGTGTGGAGATTTTGTCCGGGTAAGACCCGATAACTTCATGTGGAGATTTCGCCTGAGCTAAAGGTCTCGCCGATAATCCAAGTAGAGGTTAAAGCTATAAGACTTCGTAATAAGAAATGCTTATAAATATATTCAATGCGAAAGGTTAAACAGGTATGTAGTCCAAGTGTATATGTGAGCTTGATTTGAACTAAATCATAAGGTAGTTATGTGATGCATACGAGAGCAATCTATGAGACTATTCCTATGATTATGTGACATCAGATCAGTGTGAGAGGTTATGTGAAATTATACAATATATCTATGTCACATGAGCTCACTTTTATGTGAAAGTTTATCTGCCTATTGTACATGATGAGATGTGCATATTCGGTAAAGGGATGGTATGCCCGAAGGAAGAGTGAAATAAAATATACGAACAACTATGTTATAATTTGATTGTTATCTGTTGACACTGCTTAAAACTTACTAAGCATTGTAATGCTTACTCCGTTTACTCTGTTTCCTCTGTTTTATAGATCTCATTGCGAAGCTACAGGCTCGGGGATCGTCAGCAACTAGTCACACTATCACTATCCACTGCTTGTTACTGTTATGTTTTGATTTATTTTATGGCATGTATAGAATAGACTAGTGGCGGAAGAATATTTTTGGTTAATGTATATAAGCCATGCGAAAATGGCATCTTTTGAATGTTTACTTAAAGAAGTTTGAATTTTATCCCTGGTTGTGCTTAGTACTTATTTAAATGACTGATCTTTATTTCAAGAAAAAGTTCAAAATTTTACTGTTCTGATATGAGTTACAAGTCCGGTAATGCCCCTTACCTATTCCGGCGACAATTACGGGATAGGGGTGTTACAGTGAAATTGCTAGTATCAGCTTGTATGATGGGTTTTATTTCTCAAGAAAGTTAATCAAGTTAATGCCTTCGAGTGGGAACATTTATACTACCTTGCGCTAATGTAATTGAAATGAACTTTGATTAGTATGATGAGGGAATTTTGCATGATTACATGTTAAATCGTTTTGACAACTGAAAGAAAGGATTTCTTGAAACTTTATCAAGTAATAATTAAGACCGATTTGGTTGTTCAGTTTGTATGGGTTATTGTTTGAAGGATTTAATGGGATATTTATGCTGATTTTTTTCCTAAGTTTGAGAATAAGATTTTATCTCTCCGGGTAAAAGACAGATAGTCTGAATGAAAGTGTATATATTTTAGAAGACTTTGATATGATTTAAAGTTTCTTTGAATGATAAAGTTTTTGTCTTGTGAAAGTTGAATGGTCTACTACATGTTAGTAACGATTTGAATATACGAGAATATTGTTAACCGAAGCCTTGAAACTAGTTTAGTCTGCATTGAGCAAAGACTTCTCGATTTTCAGGATGTGTTTTAAGACAAGAAGGGCAGTGTGATAGCTTAAAGTATCTTCTGTCATAGAAGGGCTTAATTTAGGATAGGGTAGCTGACTTGAATTGTTAAAGGATGATAAGATAGTTATCGTATATCTTTGAGAATGATATTACTATAGATTTCATATGAGAATTATTCCTATCTTTGAAAGAGAAAGATGTCATATGACTTGTTGTTAAGTAATTGATGAATCTGCAAATCATGTCAGTAAGTACTGAATTTCTGATCATCAGACTTATGGGTTTAAGTATTTTTGAGATTGTTGAATTTCTTAAAAATGCTAGTTTTTGTTAACCGGATTGAGATCTGGGATTTATATCATGAATTATTGAAAAAGCTAATTGAGGCTCTGAATTTTAATGATGACCAGAGGTCGAACTAGTGAACTATCAAGCTAATTGGACCCATATGAATAATGTGACAAATTAGTAAGCTAAATGTGGTATTATAGATCAAGGAAAATGAGATTCGGGCATAGATTAGAAATGAATGAGATTATGGACTAAATCAGAATATATAGTTGTACTCAAACCTGAGGTAAGTTCATGTGATTTTAATAATGCAATATTGTATTTGAATGCTAATGCTTTGATATTACATGAGTTGTAAGTATATATATGTGAATAATTTGATATTATGTGATTATTTTGATGATAGAACTTGTTCTTGACGTTTTTCTATTATGATGAAATTGTTCCAATGCCATGTGATTATGAGATATTGCTATGTGAATGAAGCCACAATTCGTGTACGTCCGGTAAAGGTTTGGAAGTTTGATGGAATATGATGTTTCTTTGAAACGAGTAAGTTTGTTGTAAATAATATTTCGATTCTGTTTATGTTATTATCTTTTGTTATTACATGATATGTGGCTGCCTATAGAATGATCAATTGATGTAAACTACGAATTGGAATTGACTAAGAATGAGTTAGTAAAATATTGAAACGTGAAGAATTTCCAGATTGAACCTTCAGAATAGAAGGGATACAAATGATTCATTGTGAGTCACTTGTATAGTGCTACTAAGTGTACCAGATCGACAGGTCGCATGTGTAGTAGTAAGTGCAGGCTACTATGCGTACCCTTAACTTCGATCACGTGTGTAGTACTAAGTGTAGGCTACTACGTGTATCAGATGGTTAAGTCATGTGTGTAGCACTAAGTGCAGGCTACTACGTGTACCAGATTGATAGGTCGCATGTGTAGTACTAAGTGCAGGCTACTATGCATACCCGTTAACTTTAGTCACGTGTGTAGTACTAAGTGTAGGCTACTACGTGTATCAGATGGTTAATTCACATGTGTAGTACTAAGTGCAGGCTACTATGCGTACCAGAGAGCTTCGGTTACAAGGGTGGTATATGCACAGGCCACCGGGTATCTGTTATTATTCTGATGAGTTCAATGGGAAATTTACTAAGTGAAAATACATATGTACATGACTATGTGATGAATAAGTGCAAGTATATCTATGTGAAAAGTTTGTGAGCAATGTGCTCGATAGTTGAGTGAATCCTTTGGTAAGATAGAATAGAGTAAGTGAAATTATGTAAAAGTGAAATTTTGTAATAAAACTATTTTGGACAGCAGCAGTTTTTTGACTTTGAAAATTCTCAAAAAATGGTAGAAATTGAATTAGAGGTTGAATAAAATATGAAATTAAATCTTAATGAGTCTATTTTCTCATAAAAGAAACGGTGAAGCAAAGAATTTCATATTCTGTGATAATTGGATTTTTATGGAGACAAGGTCAGAATAATTTTGGAATCCCCCATTCTGATTTGGGAAAATCATCGAAAATTGTACAAAAATAAATATGTGTTATAATTTTCATGCTTAAAATCCTTAATGAGTCTAGTTTTGGGGAAAATTATTTTCTCATAAATAATTTTTAGTGAAGAGAGGTCAGAACTGTCAAGCAGTGAAACAGGGGTATATTTAATGAATAAACTGTACTTATTGGCGAGACCAAAATTCTTAAAATTTTATGGTAAGAATATATATGATTCTAGTTTCATAGAAAATTAATAGATCTTCATTTGGAGTTTCGTAGCTCTGGATATAAATAAATTAATAACTATGACTCGAGAAAACAACATGACCAAAAAATAAGCAAATGTGTAATTATGATTACATTTTCATGGAATCATGTTGATAATTTGCTTGTTATTTTCATATGGACTTACGAAACTTTAAGCTTACTACCTCCTCTTCATTTCCTTAGTGTTCTCAGGTCAGCTCGGGGTTGGAAACCGTCGGAGGCAGCATCACACTATCAAGCCAACAACTCCGGAGTATTGTCATATTAAATACTTTCAAGTGAGTTGTACGTATAAGGACTAGTTTTTATGTTAGATGTTGTTATGATTAGCCAAATGTATCTACTTATATTGATTTATTGTATATGGCCATGAGATGTGGCTTAAATGGTTATGGCTTGTAAGTCTAATTATTCTTGCTATGTGTTACTATTTGGGATGTGTTTATGATTGGTTATTATGAATGATTAGTATAACACATGTACATGATGAATGCTCTAAGACCATTTGAGGTGGTCGTGGCCATGGAATGAATGTGTGGCATGGTAGTAAGTTGATAATGATTGAATATGGACAATTGTAGAATGTGAGATGGGTTGTCTAACTCGGTGTAACATGATTATAGGTAATAAACACATGTATGAAAACATGTAAATGCTTTAATGAAATTTTACTAAAGAATGATTAATCATTGAATTGATGTTATAATGTGTTTCCATAATGTGTATAAGTATGGGAGAGAATTAAGGACAACATTAGGCTTGGAAAATAGCCTAAGTGTTTGCTACACGAGAAGAGACACAACCATGTGTCTTAGCCGTGTGGCGGACACGGCCTAGCACACGGGCCTGTGGCTTGGCCGTGTGGATCAATTTGTTTTGCTGATGTCATAAACAAAGAGTTACACAGCCTGAGCACACGGGGTGTTGAAAACACACGAGCGTGTGACCCTATTTCATGAAAATTTCTCTAAGATTCCCAGAGCTTTCTAAAGTCCTTAGTTTAGTCCCGGACCACCCCGATGTATATTTTAGGCCTCGAAGGCCTGTATAAGCGATGATTTACATGTGCTCGAAAAGTTTTAATTTGGATGAAATTTTATGGCTCGGTTTTGCATGTTTATGAATGTTTAGGTCTGGTAATGCCTCAAACCCTGTCTTGGCTTTGGATACGGGTGAGGGATGTTACAATTTGCTTATGGATTATTAAGCTTTCAAAGCTTACTCTGTGTGTTTTTCCTATGTTTATAGAGTTTTAGAGACTTGCTCAGGTTTGAAGTCGTAAGAGACCTCATCATACTATCCGGTTATCGCATCGGTAAATAAAAGTTTTGAGTTTTTGGTTATGTGGCATGTATAGGCTAGTTTTAATGTGGTTCTTTTTGATTTGTATATATGTAGCCATGTGAAAATGGCTTGTTAATGATGTTAATGTTTGCATACATATATGGCCTTGTGATGTGACAGCCCTAGTGTGACCCCAGTCGGAAAGCGGTTTCGGGACCACAAAACTGAGTCATAAAAATAATTAATTGCTATATTCTATGCTTATTATATGTGTACATGCATATGTGGAGGTTTCATTCCCTAATTTTGCCAATTGCATGAGAAATTATTGAATAGGGATCATTATCAGACATGGTGAAATATGATAGGCTAATTTAAAATGGTCTATTAGTGCATGTACCAAAAAGGGTGGTTTTGCATGTCAATTTACCCAAAAGAAGTAGAGTGGCCGGCCAAGGGGTGATGGAGCTCCACTTATTCTAATTTAACATGTTTTGTTTAGTTAACAATTAAAATAAAAAGGAATTAAAAAAGGAAAAAGGTGAATAAAATAAGGAGGGAAGAGGGAGTGTTCATCTTTTTTTCTTGGCAATTGCCGTGAGTGAGGAGAAGGAAGGGAGACTTGGTTATTTGATTTTGGCTTGGAAGATGACTAGAATGAGGTATGTATTGAATGCTTCTTGAAAATCTATGCATGTTTGAGATGGTTAGTTCCAATTCTACTCATCCTAGAGATTAGACTTAGGATTTTGGGGTTGAAATTCGGCCAAGAAGTTTGAAACTCTTAGTAGATATGTTAATGTCATTAAAATGGATAGTAATGTAGGAGATGGTGAGTGGTTAATTTCTTTTAACTTGAAAGTTGAGGTTAAAATGGGTTAAGTGATTGCCGAATCTACTTTAGGGGTGGAGGATTGTGTTCATGTTATATTGAATAGGTAGAGGTTGTAATGAGGTTGAAATTGTTGAATTGTTAGTTGGGTAACAAATGAAGCAATCGGCTATATGGGATAAAAATGGGATGTTCATTTTAGTTGTTTCATTTTTTGTGAGAAATGGGTCAAGTGTTCATGAGATGAAATGTTGTGATTTGAGGAATTATAGGTGATAGTATAGATATACATATTCGGCCATCACTTGGGAGCTTATGTGATGTTGAGTATAAAATTAGCAAGGTGATTGCCGAATGTCCAAGTATGCATATGCATGTGTGATTAGATTATTGAAAGGATGGTAATTGCATAAGGTTATTAGCCGAATAGTTAAGAACACAAGGTAGCAAGATAAAAATTTTACCATGCCATTCCGTATGTCATAAAATCATTAAAATGTGAATACCAATATATGTAGCAAAGTGGTTGAATGAGTTAATTTATTTGTTTAAGCTCAAGATCCTAAAGGAGAGGCGTCCAACAAGGGGAAATCGAAGATCATCGAGTAGTCGACTTGGAGTTATTTTACCCAACACAAGGTAAGTCATTAAGCATATATTTGGTATTGATTTAAATAGTCATAATGTCTATGTAATTATGTCGAATGAAATGATAAATATATATACACGTATGCATGGGGTGATGAAAGTATTGAATGAAAAAGAAAAGAGGTGAGGTGTATTGAGATGTTGATTTCGGCACTAAGTGTGCGGGTATAAACAATTATGATCATGAGATTGGCACTAAGTGTGCGGGTTTAAATTGCATAGCACTAAGTGTGCAAGTTTGATTATATAGCACTAAGTGTGCGAGTTTGATTATGTAAGCACTAAGTGTGCGAGTTTGATTATATAACACTAAGTGTGCAGACTTACTATATGTTTTTGAAGCACTATTGACACTAAGTGTGCGACCTTATTGAGTTGGTCACGGACAGCGGACGAGTAAGTGTCTTGAGTTCGTGGCTAATAGACGTTATGTTTATATTTGGAATTCTTGCTTGATAAGTTTTGAACCTATGTGATAATTATACTTGAAGTGGCGTACATGAGATTCATCGTGGAATAGAGGGAATGTTATTTAGTTGCATGAATGTAACGAGAATGAAAGCATCCATGAAAAATGCCTCAAATACCATGTTGAGTAGCATATGAAAAATTGATGTAGTACTTTGTATGATATTGAGCCGAAAGGTCTAAGGAACCATGGCATAGTTGGTATGGGTGGAGAGAATTAACCCCTTTTCACTTGTTTTCTCATGTGATAATTTATTAATGGATGATTATGTAATGCTTATGACTTACTGAGTTATCTACTCACTCGGTGTTTGCTTGTCACCTACTTTAGGTTTCTTGGACTCGACTTTTTGCGTGCTTGGGACCGTCATCGAAGTCATCACACCAGCTAGCAAGTTTTGGTACTTTCTTCTTAGACGGTCTAGGAGAACATTTCGGCATGTATAGGCTATTATGTTGTGTTTGAACTTTGGTATGTAAACTTTCAGCCATGCGAAAATGGTATAAATGTTAATTTGGACTTTGGGTCCTATGATATTTAGTTATAAATCTTAGTAAATGGGTTTTATAATGTGGTCATGACTGATATTGGGCCAATTCGGTTTTGGTTGAATAATAGTTGAGGCCTATTCGATTTTTATGCCATATGTCATGGTTGATTATTTTTGGTGCTAAAATTCATGATATGGCAATAGTGTAGTAGGGAGATGTTTGACAATGATTAGCCTTTGGCATGGCTAGTCATGATCATAATTTGTGATATGTATGATGAATTATTAGTTAGATCAAGGAGAAATCACGAAATAGGCATAGTTGCTTTAGTAACAGATGCTGGCAGCAGCAGTGATGTGAGATTGAAAAATCACTAAAAATAGTAGGAATGGAATTAAATAATGAATAAATTGTGTAATCGAAGCTCGATGAGTCTATTTTCATATGGAAGAAACGACATGACCATATGAGCTGTATGTTATGAGATAATTAAACTCTTGTGAAATAGGGCCAGAGCGATTTCTGGATCCCCTGTTCTGATTTTATAAATTCATGCCTTATATGTATAGATTCCATTTTGAGTCTAGTCTCATCAGAAACAAACGGCATAATTATTGAAGCTCTGTAAAGGGAGATATCTAAGTCGTAATGCACAAAGGTCAGAGTAGTCGAACCCAGGAACAGGGACGACTTTAACTAATAAACTGTACCAATTGGCCCGACCAAAAATTCTACAAAAATTCTACCATATATATATATGAGTCTAGCTCCGGGGAAAATTTACGGAACTGGATTTCGAGTTTCAAAACTCAAGATATTATTTTTAAAGTGACTAGTACGCAGATTGGCACCTTGTCTGGGAAATTTTTAATAAGTGGTTTGAAGTTTGTTAACACCTCGTGTTCGACTCCGGCGACGGTCTCGGGTTCGGGGTGTTACAATTTAATTGGTACCAGAGCTATGGTTTAGTCGGTTCTAGGACTACCGTAGCGCGTATGAGTCTAGCTATACATGCCTTAATGTTAATGTTTAAATGTGTGATGACTTTTGACGATTAGAAATTTTTGTTTTGATTAGTAAATGGATCCCGGTGTGGAGAGAACCTTAGCGGATGACGTTGAAAGTGTAGCGGCTACTCTTGCACAAGGAACGCCGCCTGTTGAACCTCAGTCATCTGCGAATAATCAAGGTGAGGGGGCAAAACAAGCCTTCTTCACCATGATGAATGAGTGGGTCGCGCAATATGCCCGAACCAATCCGGCTGTCCAACCATTCCGGAATTTGAATAATCTACCCCAAGAGCCCGTAATGCCATCAGTTACTGATCCCGTGAGGCTGAGTAAGCCACCTATAGACTTGATTAGGAAGCACGGGGCCGAGGAGTTCAAGGCCATAGTTACTGATGATGCCGAAAGGGCCGAGTTCTGGCTTGATAATACCATTCGGGTGTTTGATGAACTGTCATGTACACCCGATGAATGTCTAAAGTGTGCTATATCCTTGTTGCGAGACTCAGCCTACTATTGGTGGAGGACCTTGATTTCCATAGTCCCAAACGAACGAGTTACTTGGGATTTCTTTCAAACGAAATTTCGAAAGAAATATATTAGTCAACGGTTCATCGATCAAAAACGTAAGGAATTCTTGGAACTCAAGCAAGGTCGTATGACAGTATCTGAATACGAACATGAGTTCGTAAGACTCAGTCGGTATGCCCGGGAGTGTGTGGCTGATAAGGTTGCTATGTGCAAAAGAATTGAAGAAGGATTGAATGAAGATTTAAAGCTACTAGTGGGTATTTTGGAGATAAATGAGTTCGTAACACTAGTCGAACGAGCCTGCAAGGCGGAAGAACTTGGAAAGGAGAAGAAGAAGGTTGAATTTGAAGCTAGAGACTATCGTAAAAGATCGACGGGTAAAGCTCCGTTCTCAGCTGTAAAGAAGTTCAGGGAGGACACTAATAAGTTGAGGACGACTGCGGGAATTTCCATCAGAGCACGACCATCGACGGACTCCCGAGCTACTTCGGTAGCTAGTGTGGGCAATAATCGTCAAGAGAAACCTGAATGTCCCCAATGCGGAAGATGACACCTAGGTGAATGTTGGGGTAAGTCTACTAACAGGGCCTGTTACGGATGCGGTTCGAAGGACCACTTCATTAGAGATTGCACGGAGCTTGATGAGAAGAATAAGATGCAAGGTGCAAGACTTAGTGGAATGACAACTAGAGGTAGACCACCGAGAATTTCAGGGGGTAAGGGTGGTAGTCAGAGAGGGGCCTCTAATACGGCTGTTCGAGCCGAGACTCGTACTCCTGCTAGAGCATATGCCATTCGCGCACGAGAGGAGGCATCCTCCCCTGACGTCATCACTGGTACTTTCACTCTCTTTGATACTAATGTGATTGCATTGATTGACCCTGGCTCTACTCATTCATATGTATGTGAAACCTTAGCATCCAGTAAGACTCTACCTGTTGAGTCTACTGAGTTCGTAATTCGAGTGTCAAACCCTTTGGGTCAATACGTACTTATTGATAAAGTGTGTAAGAGATGCCCTCTAATAATCCGAGAATCCTGTTTTCCGGCCGATTTGATGCTTTTGCCGTTTGACGAATTTGGTGTTATTCTTGGTATGGATTGGTTGACTGTACATGATGTAGTGGTGAACTGCAAAAGAAAAACCATCGATTTGAGGAGTGCAAATGATGAGGTAGTCCGAGTTGAGTCTACCGATTTGAAGGGGGTGCCAGCGATAATATCTTCAATGACCGCTCACAGATATGTGAAAAAGGGGTGTGAACATACCTTGCGTATGTATTTGATAGCAAAGAGACGGAAAGGAAACTTGAATCAGTACCAGTGGTTTGTGAGTATTCAGATGTTTTTCCTGAGGAGTTACCGGGGTTGCCACAGGTTCGAGAGGTGGAATTCGGCATCGAGATTGTACCTGGTACCACACCAATCTCAATAGCCCTGTATCGTATGGCATTAACGGAATTAAAGGAATTGAAAGTTCAATTGCAAGAATTGATGGATAGAGGTTTCGCTCGACCGAGTTTTTCTTCATGGGGTGCACCCGTATTGTTTGTGAAAAAGAAGGATGGAACCATGAGATTGTGCATCGACTATCGTCAGTTGAATAAAGTGACCATAAAGAATAAATACCCGTTGCTACGTATTGATGATTTGTTTGATCAATTAAAGGGAGCCTCAGTATTTTCCAAGATAGATTTGAGATCTGGTTATTATCAGTTGAGGGTTCGAGACTCGGACATACCCAAAACCGCTTTTAGAACGAGGTACGGTCACTACGAATTCTTAGTGATGCCATTTGGGCTCACTAATGCCCCTGCGGTATTTATGGATTTAATGAATCGAGTATTCAGGCCATACTTGGATCGATTTGTGGTTGTGTTTATTGATGATATTTTAGTTTATTCACAAGGTGAAGTCGAACACGCCGAGCATTTGAGGTTAGTATTACAGATTTTGCGAGACAAGCAGTTATACGCAAAATTCAGTAAATGTGAATTTTGGTTGAGAGAGGTTAGCTTTTTGGGGCACGTGGTGTCCGCATCGGGTGTTAGAGTGGATCCGAACAAAATTTCGGCCATACTCGATTGGAATCCTCCGAGGAATATTACTAAAGTTAGGAGCTTTTTAGGACTTGCCGGATACTACCGACGGTTTGTAAGGGGTTTCTCGATGATAGCTGCACCGTTGACGAAAATACTCCAAAAAGATGTTGAGTTTGAATGGACAGAAAACTGTTGGAAGAGTTTCGATCGACTAAAGACCTGTTTAACCGAAGCTCCAGTGCTAGTACAATCGGAGTCCGGCAAAGAGTTTGTCATTTATAGTGATGCATCCTTACTTGGGCTAGGTTGTGTGTTGATGCAAGAAGGTCGAGTTGTGGCTTATGCGTCGAGACAATTAAAGCCGCATGAGAGAAACTATCCGACCCACGATCTTGAATTAGCAGCCATAGTGTTCGCCTTGAAAATATGGCGACATTACTTGTTTGGAGAAAGGTGTCATATTTATTCGGACCACAAGAGTCTAAAATATCTGATGACTCAAAGAGATCTAAATCTACGACAAAGACGTTGGCTTGAGTTGTTGAAGGACTACGAACTTGTTATTGATTATCACCCGGGAAAGGCTAACGTGGTTGCCGATGCTTTAAGTCGGAAAGCACTGTTTGCTTTGAGAGCGGTGAATGCTCACTTATCCGTCTCACCCGATGGGGTGCTAGTAGCTGAATTAGAGGCCAAACCATTATTGATTAGTCAAATACTTGAATCCCAGAAAGTCAATGCTGAATTGGTCACTAAACGAGCTGAATGTGCTTCGAATAAGGAATCGGAGTTCCGGATTGACGACAATGATTGCTTGACGTTCAGAGGTTGATTATGTGTTCCAAGAAATTCGAAACTGATTTCGATGATTTTGAACGAGGCTCATAGTAGTCGAATGTCAGTCCACCCGGGTAGTACTAAAATGTACAATGACCTGAAACGCCAATTTTGGTGGCCCGGTACGAAACGAGACATTTCTGAATTTGTTTCAAGGTGTTTGATATGTCAACAAGTGAAAGCGGGACATCAAGTACCATCGGGATTACTTCAGCCAATCATGATACCCGAATGGAAATGGGATCGAATAATAATGGACTTTGTATCTGGGTTACCGTTGACTCAGAGTAAGAAAGACTCGGTCTGGGTCATTGTTGATAGATTGACCAAGTCTGCTCATTTTATCCCTGTCCGTACGGATTTTTCGCTCGATAAATTGGCAGAATTATATGTCTCTCAAATAGTTTGGTTGCATGGGGTACCTATTTCCATCGTGTCGGATAGAGACCCAAGATTTACCTCGCGATTTTGGAAGAAATGACAAGAAGCATTGGGTACCAAGATGCACTTTAGCACCGCATTCCATCCTCAGACCGATGGCCAATCTGAGCGGATAATTCAGATACTCGAGGATATGTTGAGATGTTGTGTTTTAGAGTTTTGTGGTTCATGGGAAAGATATCTGCCTTTGATCGAATTCGCTTACAACAATAGTTTTCAGTCAAGCATTAAGATGTCACCTTACGAGGCTTTATACTGTCGTAAATGCCGTACCCCATTATTTTGGGCTGAACTTAGTGAAAGTAAGATCCTTGGGGTTGATTTGATTAAGGATGCCGAGCAGAAAGTCTGAGTAATTCGCGAAAGTTTGAAAGCCGCTTCGGATCGTCAATAGTCGTATGCGGATTTGAAAAGAAAAGACATTGAATATCAGGTTGGAGACAAAGTATTTCTCAAAGTTTCACCCTGGAAGAAGGTGCTTAGATTTGGTCGTAATGGCAAATTGAGTCCGAGGTTCATCGGTTCGTATGAAGTATCCGAACGAGTTGGACCAGTTGCATACCGATTAATTTTGCCCCCTGAGCTCGAAAAGATTCACAACGTTTTTCATGTCTCGATGCTTCGACGATATAGGTTCGATCCGTCGCATGTAATCACTCCACCTGAGATCGAGATTCAGCCTAATTTGAGTTATGAAGAAGAGCCGGTTCGCATTTTGATGCGTGAAGTAAAAGAGTTGCGAAATAAGAAAATCCCATTAGTAAAGGTGTTGTGGCATAAACACGGAATCGAAGAAGCCACTTGGTAACTTGAGGACTCTATGAAGGATCGATATCCTAAATTGTTCACTGGTAAGATTTTCAGGGATGAAAATTTCTTATGTGGGGGAGAGTTGTGACAGCCCTAGTGTGACCCCAGTCGGAAAGTGGTTTCGGGACCACAAAACCGAGTCATAAAAATAATTATTTGCTATATTCTATGCTTATTATATGTGTACATGCATATGTGGAGGTTTCATTCCCTAATTTTGCCAATTGCATGAGAAATTATTAAATAGGGATCAATATAAGACATGGTGAAATATGATAGGCTAATTTAAAATGGTCTATTAGTGCATGTACCAAAAAGGGTGGTTTTGCATGTCAATTTACCCAAAAGAAGTAGAGTGGCCGGCCAAGGGGTGATGGAGCTCCACTTATTCTAATTTAATATGTTTTGTTTAGTTAACAATTAAAATAAAAAGGAATTAAAAAAGGAAAAAGGTGAATAAAATAAGGAGGGAAGAGGGAGTGTTCATCTTTTTTTTTCTTGGCAATTGCCGTGAGTGAGGAGAAGGAAGGGAGACTTGGTTATTTGATTTTGGCTTGGAAGATGGCTAGAATGAGGTATGTATTGAATGATTCTTGAAAATCTATGCATGTTTGAGATGTTAGTTCCAATTCTACTCATCCTATAGATTAGACTTAGGATTTTGGGGTTGAAATTCGGCCAAGAAGTTTGAAACTCTTAGTAGATGTGTTAATGTCATTAAAATGGATAGTAATGTAGGAGATGGTGAGTGGTTAATTTCTTTTAACTTGAAAGTTGAGGTTAAAATGGGTTAAGTGATTGTCGAATCTACTTTAGGGGTGGAGGATTGTGTTCATGTTATATTGAATAGGTAGAGGTTGTAATGAGGTTGAAATTGTTGAATTGTTAGTTGGGAAACAAATGAAGCAATCGGCTATATGGGATAAAAATGGGATGTTCATTTTAGTTGTTGTTTCATTTTTGTGAGAAATGGGTCAAGTGTTCATCAGATGAAATGTTGTGATTTGAGGAATTATAGGTGATAGTATAGATATACATATTCGGCCATCACTTGGGAGCTTATGTGATGTTGAGTATAAAATTAGCAAGGTGATTGCCGAATGTCCAAGTATGCATATGCATGTGTGATTAGATTATTGAAAGGATGGTAATTGCATAAGGTTATTAGCCGAATAGCTAAGAACACAAGGTAGCAGGATAAAAATTTTACCATGCCATTCCGTATGTCATAAAATCATTAAAATGTGAATACCAATATATGTAGCAAAGCGGTTGAATGAGTTAATTTATTTGTTTAAGCTCAAGATCCTAAAGGAGAGGCGTCCAACAAGGGGAAATCGAAGATCATTGAGTAGTCGACTTGGAGTTATTTTACCCAACACAAGGTAAGTCATTAAGCATATATTTGGTATTGATTTAAATAGTCATAATGTCTATGTAATTATGTCGAAAGAAATGATAAATATATATATACACGTATGCATGGGGTGATGAAAGTATTGAATGAAAAAGAAAAGAGGTGAGGTGTATTGAGATGTTGATTTCGGCACTAAGTGTGCGGGTATAAACAATTATGATCATGAGATTGGCACTAAGTGTGCGGGTTTAAATTGCATAGCACTAAGTGTGCAAGTTTGATTATATAGCATTAAGTGTGCGAGTTTGATTATGTAAGCACTAAGTGTGCGAGTTTGAGTATATAACACTAAGTGTGCGGACTTACTATATGTTTTTGAAGCACTATTGACACTAAGTGTGCGACCTTATTGAGTTGGTCACGGACAGCGGACGAGTAAGTCTCTTGAGTTCGTGGCTAATAGACGTTATGTTTATATTTGGAATTCTTGCTTGATAAGTTTTGAACCTATGTGATAATTATACTTGAAGTGACGTACATGAGATTCATCGTGGAATAGAGGGAATGTTATTTAGTTGCATGAATGTAACGAGAATGAAAGCATCCATGGAAAATGCCTCAAATACCATGTTGAGTAGCATATGAAAAATTGATGTAGTACTCTGTATGATATTGAGCCGAAAGGTCTAAGGAACCATGGCATAGTTGGTATGGGTGGAGAGAATTAACCCCTTTTCACTTGTTTTCTCATGTGATAATTTATTAATGGATGATTACGTAATGCTTATGACTTACTGAGTTATATACTCACTCGGTGTTTGCTTGTCACCTACTTTAGGTTTCTTGGACTCGTCTTTTTGCGTGCTTGGGACAGTCATCGAAGTCATCACACCAGCTAGCAAGTTTTCGTACTTTCTTCTTAGTCGGTCTAGGAGAACATTTCGGCATGTATAGGCTATTATGTTGTGTTTGAACTTTGGTATGTAAACTTTCAGCCATGCGAAAATGGCATAAATGTTAATTTGGACTTTGGGTCCTATGATATTTAGTTATAAATCTTAGTAAATGGGTTTTATAATGTGGTCATGACTGATATTGGGCCAATTCGGTTTTGGTTGAATAATAGTTGAGGCCTATTCGATTTTTATGCCATATGTCATGGTTGATTATTTTTGGTGCTAAAATTCATGATATGGCAATAGTGTAGTAGGGAGATGTTTGACAATGATTAGCCTTTGGCATGGCTAGTCATGATCATAATTTGTGATATGTATGATGAATTATTAGTTAGATCAAGGATAAATCACGAAATAGGCATAGTTGCTTTAGTAACAGATGCTGGCAGCAGCAGTGATGTGAGATTGAAAAATCACTACAAATACTAGGAATGGAATTAAATAATAAATAAATTATGTAATCGAAGCTCGATGAGTCTATTTTCATATGGAAGAAACGAAATGACCATATGAGCTGTATGTTAGGAGAGAATTAAACTCTTGTGAAATAGGGCCAGAGTGATTTCTGGATCCCCTATTCCGACTTTAGAAATTCACCATAAACTAATCAGAGATAATTAGAAGTCATGCATTATATGTATAGATTCCATTTTGAGTCTAGTATCATTAGAAACAAACGGCATAAGTATTGAAGCTCTGTAAAGGGAGATATCTAAGTCGTAATGCACAAAGGTCAGAGTAGTCAAACCCAGGAATAGGGACGACTTTAACTAATAAACTGTACCGATTGGCCCAACCAAAAATTCTACAAAAATTCTACCATATATATATATGAGTCTAGTTCCGGGGAAAATTTACGGAACTGGATTTCAAGTTTTAGAACTCAAGATATAATTTTTAAAGTGACTAGTACGCAGATTGGCAGCTTGTCTGGGAAATTTTTAATAAGTGGTTTGAAGTTTGTTAACACCTCATGTTCGACTCCGGCGACGGTCTCGGGTTCGGGGTGTTACAATTTAATTGGTATCAGAGCTATGGTTTAGTCGGTTCTAGGACTACCGTAGCGCGTATGAGTCAAGCTATACATGCCTTAATGTTAATGTTTAAATGTGTGATGACTTCTGACGGTTAAAAATTTTTGTTTTGATTAGTAAATGGATCCCGGTGTGGAGAGAACCTTAGCGGATGACGTTGAAAGTGTAGCGGCTGCTCCTGCGCAAGGAACGCCATCTGTTGAACCTCAGTCATCTGCGAATAATCAAGGTGAGGGGGCAAAACAAGCCTTCTTCACCATGATGAATGAGTGGGTCGCGCAATATGCCCGACCGGGATGTTAACACCTCGTGTTCGACTCCGGCGACAGTCTCGGGTTCGGGGTGTTACAATTTAATTAGTATCAGAGCTATGGTTTAGTCGGTCCTAGGACTACCGTAGCGCCTATGAGTCTAGCTATACATGTGAAATGGTCTTTCTGGTAATTTAGTTGTGTGGTTGAAATGGTATGATTCATGATTGATTTGGTAAGTTTGTTATGATATTGAAATGGTTATAAATGTGATATGAATCATGTGTTCATGGTATGAATTAGGTACATGGCATTAGTATGTTTGAGTTGGAATTATGTATGGAAATGATATTGAAGTATGAGTGATGCTTGTTTTGGTAATGATTTGGTTGCATGTTGGGCTATGAAACATGGTCTTAAAAGCTTGCGAAAATAGGGTGGCAAAATGGCTTTTCAAGTAGCCTATTTTTATTCATACGAGTATAGACACGGGTATGTGTCTCAGCCGTGTGTCCCCTGGGGTAGTCCTACAATTTTAAGTTAGTCTCGAGCATGGCCTAGACACACGGGCATGTCTGGAGGTCATGTGAGGCACACAGCCTTAGTACATGGGCGTGTGTGGCCATTTAGAAGGGTACACGGGCTAGACATACTGGCGTGTGGTCAGCCGTGTGACCCAAGTCAGTTTCGACCATGGCCACGGCACACGAGCGTGTCTCCGGCCGTGTGGATAAGTTAGTAAAGTTAGTATGTATGCTCTGTTTCGTCACGATCTAGACACATGGGCGTGCTTAATACCATGTGAGGCACACGGCCTATTCATATAGATGTGTGACCTTTTTAAATTTGAAAAATGTTTAAGTTTCAACAAATTTTGTATGAGCTCGGTTTAGTCCCAACCGCTTTCTCAAACATGTTTAAGGTCTCGTTGACCTTCTAAAGGGACTCTTTGTGTATGATTTGCTATGATGATGATGATGTATAATATGTTTACGAAATGATTGAAAAAGGTTTCGATAAGTCTAGTAATGCCTCTTAACCCTAATATGGTGACAGATACAGGTTAGTGGTGTTACATTTGGTTGGTATCAAAGATACTATTTAGTTGATTTTAGGACTAACGTAGCATATGTGAGTCTAGCTATACATGCCATATTTATGAACTACGATAATATGATGAATCCTGACAATGAAAATGTGTTTTTATATAGCATATGGATCCCAAACGAGCTGTAGCTAACGATGTTGAGAGTAATGCGCCTACTCCCACGCAAGGGACAACGCCATTCAATTCTAGACCGATTATGAGTAGGCATGATGGAGAGGCCAGACAAGCCTTTTATCAAATGATGAATGATTGGTTCACCCAATAGAGTAGAACTAATCCAGCTGTTCAACAACCCCTAACAACCCCGGTCATTCCTCTGCAAGTTCCTATTATGTCACAAGCTAATCTGAATCAATTGATAAAGCCTCCGGTTGATAAGATTAGAAAATATGGAGCTGAAAAATTCTGTGCTACAACTAGTGATGATGCGGAGAGAGCCGAGTTCTAGTTAGAAAATACAATACGAGTGTTCAATTAATTGTCTTTGAATTCAAATGAGTGCATAAAATGTACCGTTTCACTCCTGAGAGATACGGTGTATCACTGGTGGAAGACTTTGATATTGGTGGTTCCAAGAGAGTGAGTCACTTGGGATTTCTTCCAAGTTGAATTCCGAAAGAAATACATCAGTCAGAGATTTATCGACCAGAAGCGCAAAGAGTTTCTTGAGCCTAAACAAGGTCGTATGTTTGTTACAGAATAGGAGTGAGAATTTGTAAGACTAAGTCAGTATGCTTGAGAATGTGTATTTACTGATACAATAATGTGCAAAAGATTTGAAGATGGTTTGAATTAAGATATTCGTTTATTATTCAGGATTCTTGATATCAAAGAATTTGTAGTGCTTGTTGAACGAGCATGTAAAGCTGAAGAGCTCAGGAAAGAGAAAAGAAAAGTTAATTCAGAAACTAGAGAAGTGCGAAAGAGATCATCGAGCAAGTCATTTCAATCTGCATCAAAGAAGTTTTGAGATGATTATAGCTGTTCAAAGGCTAATGTGGGACATGCGAGTAGAGATTGTACGAGATCACATTCAAGTTTCAGAGCTCCAGCTACAGCTGTTGCCAGTTTTGGAAATGTTCGATCTGATCGCTTTGAGTGCAAACACTGTGGTAAAAGACATCCCATCAATTGTAGATTGTATGATCAGGCTTGTTTCGAATGTGGATCATTAGACCATTTTATCCGTTATTGCCCAGAGTCTATAGAGCAAAAAATTATGCAAAATCTGAGGCCAAGTGGCAATGCATCTCGTGGTAGACCTCCCAGAAATACAGGAAATGTGAGTGGTAGTCAAAGAGGGACTAAAGACACTGTTGTTCGATCTGAGGCTAGAGCACCTGTCAAAGCATATGCCATTCGAGCTCGTGAGGAAGCTTTATCTTCAGATGTTATAACTGGTACTTTCACACTTTATGATACTTCTGTGATTGCTTTGATAGATCCTGGATCCACACATTCGTATATATGCATGAATTTAGTATCCAATAAGAGTTTGCCTATAGAGTCTACTAAATTTGTGATTAGAGTATCGAACCCCCTAGGCAGATGTGTTTTGGTTGTTAAAGTTTACAGGAAATGCCCGTTAAAGTTTCGAGACATTTGTTTTCCAACCGATCTGATGTTATTACCTTTTGATGAGTTTGATATAATTCTGATTATGGATTGGTTAACATTGCATGATACTGTTGTGAATTGCAAAAGGAAAACTATTTATTTGAGATGTAAGAATAATAAAATAGTTCGAATTGAATCTAGTGATTTAAATGGGTTACCAGCTGTGATTTCGTTAATTAAAGCTCTAAGTATTGTGAGAAAAGATTATGAAGCCTATTTTGCCTATGTGATTGATTTGAAAATGTCAGAAAAAAAAGTTGAATCATTGCTTGTTGTCTTTGAATTTCCTGATGTGTTTCCTGAGGAACTTCCGGGATTACCTCCGATACGAGAAGTTGAATTTGGCATTGAGCTAATACCGAGAACTACTCCGATTTTGATAGCTCCATATAGAATGACTCCAATCGAATTAAAAGAATTAAAGTCTCAGTTGCAAGAATTGACCGATAGAGTATTAGCTAGACTGAGTTTCTCACCTTGGGTGCTCTAATTCTGTTTGTGAACAAGAAAGACGGTACGATGAGAATGTGCATTGATTATCGTCAATTGAATAAAATGACTATCGAGAATAAATACCCTTTGCCTCAAATTGATGATTTGTTTGATCAATTGAAAGGAGTTACTGTGTTTTTGAAGATAGATTTGAGATCCGGTTACCATCAGTTGCGAGTAAAAACTTAGACATTCCGAAAATTGCATTCAGAACGAGGTACAACTATTATTTGTTCTTAGTTATGCCTTTCGGATTAACTAATGCACCTGTTATCTTTATGGATTTGATGAACAGAATTTTTAGACCCTATTTAGATTGATTTGTTGTTGTATTTATTGATGACATATTGATTTATTCACGTGATGAATTCGAGCATGCCGAGCATCTGAGAATAGTATTACAGACTTTGCATGATAAGCAATTATATGTGAAGTTTAGCAAATGTTAATTATGGTTACAAAAAGTTGGTTTTCTAGGCCATATTGTATCAGCATCAGGTATCCAAGTCGATCCGAGCAAAATTTTAGCTATTTTGGATTGGAAGCCTCTGAGAAATGTCTCCAAAGTTCGCAGTTTCCTGGGACTTGCTGGTTATTATAGACGGTTCGTAAAAGGATTTTCAATGATTTTAACTCCATTAACGAAACTGATTCAGAAAGATGTGAAGTTTGAATGGTCCAAAAAGTGTTAGAAAAGCTTTGATCAATTGAAAGCCATATTGACTGAAGCTCCAGTGTTAGTACAACCCGAATTGAGTAAAGAATTTGTGATCTATAGTGATGCTTCGTTGAATGATCTGGGATGTGTTTTGATGCAGAAAGGCAAAGTCATTGCTTATGCTTCGAGACAGTTAAAGCCGCACGAAAAGAACTATCCAACGTATGACCTTAAGTTAGCTGCGATTGTGTTTGATTTGAAGATTTGGCGCCACTATCTATTCATTGAGAAATGTCACCTTTAATCTGATCATAAGAGTTTGAAATATCTGATGACTCAGAAAGATTTGAATCTGCGACAGAGAAGATGGTTAGAACTGTTAAACGACTATGAGCTTGTTATTAATTATCATTCGGGAAAAGCAAATGTTGTTGCTGATGCTTTGAGTCGAAAATCACTATTTGCTCTGCGTGCGATGAATGCTCATTTGGTTGTGTCCAATGATGGTTCAGTTTTAGCCGAATAAAAAGTAAGATCATTATTCATTCAACAGATAATCGAAACTTATATGATTGATATGAGATTTTAACAAAATGAGATCAGTGTAATTTTGATTCTGATTCAGAATTCAAAGTTGCTAAAGATAATTGGTTGAGATTCCAAGATCGAATTTGTGTTCCGAGAAATCCAAAATTGATTCAGATGATTTTGAATGAAGCTCACAATAGTCGTTTATCTGTTCATTCGAGTAGTACAAAAATGTATAATGATCTGAAACAGCTTTATTGGTGGCTTGGTATGAAGCGTGATATCTCTAAATTTGTTGTGAAATGCTTAATCTGTCAGCAAGATAAAGCTGAGAATCAAGTGCCCTTTGGTTTATTACAACCAATTATTATTCCGGAACAGAAATGAGATAGAGTGACAATGGACTTTGTTTCGGGTTTGCCCTTATCTCCGAGCAAAAAAGATACAATCTCAGTTGTAGTTGATCGATTGATGAAATCAGCCCATTTTATTCCGATACAATGCAATTACTCACTTGATAAGTTAGCTAAATTATACATTTTAGATATTGTTAGATTGCATTGTGTGTCATTATCTATTGTGTCAGACAGAGATCCGAGATTCACATTGCGGTTTTGGAAGAAATTACAAGATGCTCTGGGTACGAAATTGCGCTTCAGTACTGCTTTTCATTACAGATGGATGGTCAATCCGAATGGATTATTGAGATACTCGAGGATATGTTGAGATGTTGCATTCTTGAGTTTGAAGGTACGTGGGAACAGTATTTACCATTGATTGAATTTGCTAATAGTTTTCAATCGAGCATCAAAATGGCACCATACAAAGCCTTATATGGTCACAAATGTTGTACAGCTTTGTATTGGACTGAGCTCAGCAAGAATAAGATTCACGGGATTGACTTGATAAAAGAGACTGAACAAAAAGTAAAATTAATCTGAGATAGTCTAAAAACAACTTCCAATCGTCAAAAATCATATGCAGATTTGAAATGAGAAGACATATCGGAGACAAAGTGTTTTGAAAGTCTCACTGTGGAAGATAGTACTCTGATTTGGCAAAAAAAGGCAAATTGAGTCTAAGGTTCATCAGGCCGTATGAGATTATCGAGCGTATCATGTAACACCCTTTACCCGTATCCGAGGCTGGGCTAAGGTACGAGGCGTTACCAGACAAACATACAAACATTAAACTAAAATACGAGCCATAAAATTTTATTCATATTTCAAAGCGTTCATTCTCTTACACATAGTCCCTTATTTGAGTCTACGAAGCCCAAAACATACTTTAGAAAGGGTTTGGGACTAAACCGAGAACTTACGAAAATCTTGGAAATTTCATGCTTTAATGCTCCACACGCCCGTGTCCCAAAGTCGTGTTCCATACACGGCTGAGACACATGGTTGTGTCTCTGCCTGTGTGGAATATACCTAGGCTATTTTCCAAGCTTTGGTCAACCTTGATCTCTTACACACTTATACAAAATTAAAAGCATATAACATGGTATTCATTTAATGATTAAACATCCTCAATTAAACCACAAACATAGCATTTGTATGTCATTATACATGTGTCTCTCATACTCATTTTACCTTGTTTATTATAGTACCACTTATACATTTATACCAAGATTATCATCTTACCAAATATCTTCAGCTTAATCATCAAGCATTCATATTTAAAGCTAGATCATATCTTTGTAAAATGCCACGATTCAGATGCGCAGAATAACATGTTTTCCTGAAACATTTCAATTCAATTCCATACCCAACAAGCATTACATTGAGACTAGTCATATATATATATACATGTCATGATACATAACATTCTCTTTTTGTTTTCTTATAAACACATACCATTTATTTCATTATTTCAATATTTCATATACCATAGTTTCCATGTATTCCACATATATTTATTTTCCTCCTCCTCTTCTCCATTCCACATCCTTAATGTATATAGCATTCTTGTAAGTACGATTTCACAATTTACTAATAAATGTTCACATCAAACTGTCCAAATGAGTCATAGTCACTTAATTATTTATAATTCGAGCTATAGAGCTCCAAATTAAGATCCGTAAATTTCCCCTGAAACAAGACTCACATATCTTTCCACCATAAAATTTTCATAATTTTTGATTTAGCCAATTAGTACAGTTTATTCACTAAAATTTCCCCTGTTTCACTTTCTGACAGTTCTGACCTCTCTTCACTTAAAAATAATTATCTCACAGTACAGAACTTGGATAATGTTCTTGTTGATTTATATTGAAAATAGACTCATTATGGATTTTAAAAATATAATTTTGAGCCTCTAATTATTTTTCTCCAAATTTTTGTGATTTTCCAAAGTCAGAACAGGAGATTACGTAATCATTCTAAATCAGTCTCATAAAAACATAAATATCTAAAAATATAGAAATCCTTTGCTTTCTATATTTCTTTTATATGAAAATAGACTCATTAATATTTCATTTGATATCTCATTCAGTATCTGATTCAATTTATAATATTTTTGGCAATTTTTCAAAATCACGTCACTGCTACTGTCCAAAACAGTTTTATTGCTAATTCACTCTTTCACACTTTCTTTGTATTAACCTCAAAATACACAAATTTCACCTATGGGTATTTTTCCAAATATGAACCCTAGGTTGAATTATTGCTAGCATAAGCTTAATCGAGCTACCGAGATTCCAAAAACGTAAAGAACAATAAAAACGGGGCTTGGAATCACTTACTATGGAGCTTGAAAGGTTGAAAAAAACCCTAACCATGGAGAACCCTTTAAATTTCGGCCTAATGAAGAAGATGAACAAAAATTGACTTTTAATTTTGTTTTTAATTCATTTTAATAACTAAATGACCAAAATGCCCTTACTACTAAACTTTCCAAAAATTCCATCCATGTCCAATTTTTGTCCATAGACTTAGAAATTGGTCAAATTGCTATTTGAGACCTCTTCATTAATATTCCAAAACAATTTCATACTAAAAACTCCTAGAATGCAAGTTTTGCAAATTATTTGATTTAGTCCCTAATTTCAATTTAAGCACTTTAGGCATAGGATTTCATCACAAAATTTTCACACAATCATGCAATCATATCATAAACATCAAAATAATTATTTATATCTTGGATTTGTGGTCACAAAACCACTATTCCGATTAGGCGCTAATTCGGGATATTACAGTTAATGCCTGGGATGACTCCGTTATCTATAGCACCGTACAGAATGGCACCTACAGAATTTAAAGAATTGAAAGCTCAGTTGCAAGAATTGATAGATAGAGGTTTCGCGCGATCGAGTTTCTCTCCGTGGGGTGTACCTGTGTTGTTTGTGAAAAAGAAATATGGAACTATGAGAATGTGCATCGAATACAGATAGCTTAATAAGGTGACTATAAAGAATAAGTATCTGTTACCATGGATTGATGATCTGTTTGATCAACTGAAAGGGGCTATAGTATTTTCGAAGATAGATTTGAGGTCAGGCTACTATCAGTTACGAGTTAAAGATTCAGATGTGCCAAAGATTGCCTTCAGAATAAGGTACAAACACTATGAGTTTTTGGTTATGCCTTTCGGACTCACTAATGCACCTGCTGTTTTCATGGATTTGATGAATCGGATCTTTAGACCGTATCTGGACTGGTTTTTGGTTGTGTTTAAAGATGACATTTTGATCTACTCTCGTGATGAGCTGAACATGCCGAACATTTGAGACTTGTGTTGCAGACCTTGCGAGATAAGCAGTTGTATGGAAAATTCAGTAAATGTGAGTTCTGGTTAAGTGAAGTTAGTTTTCTGGGTCATGTGGTATCAACACTGGGTATTCGGGTTGATCCAAGCAAAATTTCAGCTATACTAGATTGGAAACCTCCGAAGAATGTTTCTGAAGTCTGAAGCTTTCTGAGACTTGCTGGTTGTTATAGACAGTTCGTGAAAGGTTTCTCTATGATTGCAGCCCCGATGACAAAGCTATTGCAAAAGGATGTTAAGCTCGAGTGGTCAGAGAAGTGCCAAAAAAGCTTCGATCAGTTGAAAGCCCTTTTGATAGAAGCTCCAGTGTTAGTTCAGCCAGAATCGAGTAAAGAATTTCTTATTTATAGTGATCCATCATTAAATGGTTTAGGCTGTGTTCTGATGCAGGAAGGCGAAGTGATAGCTTATGCCTCGAGACAGTTGAAGCCACATGGAAAGAATTATCTGATACATGACCTGAAACAGGAAGCTATTGTGTTTGCTTTGAAAATTTGGCATCACTATCTATTTGGTGAGAAATGTCATGCTTATTCTGATCATAAAAGCCTGAAATACTTGATAACTCAGAAAGATCTGAAGTTGAGACAACGCCAATGGTTAGAACTGCTAAAAGACTACGAGCTTGTGATTGACTATCACCCAACATTGTTGCTGATGCTTTAAGCCGAAAGTCATTGTTTGCTTTACATGCAATGAATATGCATATGGCCATGTTTGAGGATGGTTCGATAGTAGCTGAATTGAAAGATAGACCATTATTTGTTCAACAAATATGTGATGCCCAAAAGGTTGATAATGAATTGATTGCAAAACGAGCTCAGTGTGAGACAGATGCTGATTCAGAATTCAGAGTTGATACTAATGACTGTTTGAGATTCAGAGATCGAATATGTGTCCCGAGGAATTCAGAGTTGATTCAGATGATTTTGAATGAAGCTCATAGTAGTCGGTTATCTGTTCACCTAGGTAGTACAAAGATTATAATGATCTGAAACAACTTTACTGGTGGCATGGTATGAAACGAGACATCTCTGACTTTGTTGCAAGATGTTTAGTCTGTCAATAAGTAAAAACTGAACATCAGGTGCCTTCAGGACTACTACAGCCTATCATGATACCTGAGTGGAAGTGGGATAGAGTCACGATGGATTTTGTATCTGGTTTACCATTGACACTGAGCAAGAAAGATGCAATATGGGTTGTTGTTGATAGATTTAGTCGGTTCATTTTGTTCTGATATGTACGGACTACTCAGTAGATAAGCTAGCTGAATTGTAGGTCTCTCAGATTGTGAGATTACATGGTGTGCCTATATCCATTGTTTTGGATAGAGATCCGAGGTTTACATCGAGGTTTTGGAAGAAACTATAAGATGCACTAGGTACGAAATTACATTTCAGTACTACTTTCCATCCACAAACAGATGGCCAATCTGAGCGAATCATTCAGGTACTTGAGGATATGTTGAGATGTTGCATTCTCGAGTTTGAAGGTCCATGGGAATGATATCTACCTCTGATTGAATTTGAGTATAATAACAGTTATCAATTGAGTATCAAAATGGAACCTTTTGAGGCTTTGTATGGTCAAAAAACACCATTATATTGGGCTGAAATCAGTGAAAATAAGATACACGGGGTTGACTTGATCAGAGAAACTGAACAGAAAGTGAAAGTGATCCATGAAAGTTTGAAAGCAGCGTTAGATCATTAGAAATCTTATGTGGACTTGAAATGTAAAGATATAAAGTTTTAGATCAGAGAAAGAGTCTTCTTGAAAGTCTCACCATGGAAGAAAATACTCAAATTCGGTCATAAAGGCAAATTGAGGCCGAGGTTTATTGGGCCTTATAAGGTTATAAAGCGCATCGGGCCGGTTGCTTACAGACTATTGTTGCCACCTGAGTTAGAAAAGATCCACAATGTATTCCATGTTTCGATGCTTCGGAGGTATCGATCTGATCCTTTTCATGTGATTAGTCCGTCTGAGATTGAAATTAGGTCTGGTATGACCTACGAACTTGAGAGGTTAAAGAGTTGCGGATCAAGAAGATTCTGTTATTTAAAGTATTGTGGCATAAGCTTGGATTTGAGGAAGCAACATGGGAGCCAGAGGATACTATGAGAGAACGTTATCCGAACCTATTCACCGTTAAGATTTTCGAGGATGAAAATCTCTAAGGGGGGAGAGTTGTAACATCCTAATTTAGACAGTAATCGGAATGGTGGTTTCCAGACCACGAATCCGAGTTAGAAAAATATTTTAAAATTATTTTTTCTGTCTATTTAGTGTGAATTCATATCTGCAAAATTTCGGTGATTTAATTTTGTCGTTTAGGTGTCCGATTAAATAAAAGGACTTAATTGCAGAAAACGAAAATTCAATGCTTATTTCTAAAAGGGGTTGAATTGTTAGTGGCTTTTTAAATTGAAGCCTTAAAATGGTAAATAGGCCATAATTAATGTTGGTGGACGGTAGTGGCCATAGTTTATAATAGTTATATGTTATAATAATAAGTTATATAGGTAATTTAGTTAATAAACTTATATTTAATAAAAGCAAAGTTAAAAACACATGTTATTTTATTTGTTCATCCACCGAAACTTAAGAAAAGAAAAAAAGAAAGAATAAAAGCTAAGGTTCAGCCTATTTGAAGCTCAATCAAGGTTCGATTTCTTGTCGATTTTTGATAATTTCTACGTTTTTGAGATCGTTGCTTAGTAATCTTCAAAACCCAAGCTTTCATTTTTGATTTTGATGAATATTTTGAGTTGTGCCATTGTTGATAGCTTGTGATTTTTGTTGTTTGATGATGAAAACTAAAAGATATGTTTTACATTAACATATTCTGTATTGGAGTTTTTAATGATTTTGAGTAATTAGGACTTAATTGCAAAAATAATAATTTGGGGACTAAAATATGAAATTGATTAAATATATGGACTTGTATAATCATGGGTAAGATTCGGCCAAACATGAGTGTTTTTAAATATTGTGTATTTTGTGTTTTGTGCAATAGGGACTAAATTGTAAAAATCATAAATGTTAGGGGTAAAATGGTAATTTGTCTATTTATGTGTTTTTGGAATAAATTAAATGAAAATATGTCTGAATGAGCTTAATTTGAATATGTTTAGATCAAGAACCAAAGAAATTGGATTTTGATCGGGAAAAACGAAAGTTGTCGACTAGCAACCCCGTCCCGTTTCACGACGTCCAAGGTAAGTTTATAAGCAAATAGATGTTTAAATTGTGGTTAAATGTAAATATTATATACTACTTTGTAATGTAAAAATATAAGTAAGCTATAGCCAAATATTCGAATTGGTTTCGACCAAGTTACGACATCCGAAAGTCCCGAATGAACCTTAGGAATAGTTAGGATATGCATGTCATGACATAGGATTCTGATATCTGTTTATGACCGAGTAAGACCATAGCATCGATATGTGACTTCGATATGTGTTTATGAGTAAAACCCTATCTGGGATAGCGGCATCGATTTGTGGCTACATGTAAGACCAGGTGTAACACCCCGAACCCGAGACCGACACCGGAGTCGAACACGAGATGTTAACAGACTTTAAACCCTTTATAAAAATATTTCTCAGACACTGCCAATCTGCGTGCTAGTCGTTTTAAAAATCATATCTTGAGTTTTACAACTCGAAAATAAGTTTCGTGATTTTTCCCTGAAACTAGACTCATATGCCCATCTACATATTTTTTCTAGAATTTTTGGTCGGGCCAACTAGTACAGTTTATTAGTCAAAGTCTCCCATGTTACAGGGATCGACTACACTGACCTTTGCGCATTACGACCTGGATATCTACCTGCACAGAGCTTCAATACTGATTTCGTTTGTTTCTATAGAAACTACACTCAGAGAGGAATCTATCCATATATGGTATGACTCCTAATTGTCTCTGGTTAATTTATAATGAATTTCCAAAGTTGGAACAGGGAATCCAGAAACCGTTCTGGCCCTGTCTCACGAGAACCTGAATATCTCTTAACATACTGTCCATATGATCTTTTTGTTGCTTCTATATAAAAATAGACTCATCGAGCTTCGAATACATAATTTATTCATCAATTAATTCCACTCCTACTATTTTTAGTGATTTTTCAATCTCACGTCACTGCTGCTGCCAGCATCTGTTACGAAAGCAACTATGCCCATTTCGTGATTTCTCCTTGATCTAACTAGTAATTCGTCATACATATCACAAATTATGATCATGACTAGCCATGCCAAAGGCTAATCATTGTCAAACATCCCCCCAACTACACCATTGCCATATCATGAATTTTAACACCAAAATAATCAACCATGACATATGGCATAAAAAGGTCGAATTATCAAGATTTACGACCTAACGTTATGAAACCAAACCCAACCGAACATTTATGCCATTTTCGCATGGCTAAAAGTTTACATACCAAAGTTCAAACACAACATAATAGCCTATACATGCCGAAATGTTCTCCTAAGCCGACTAAGAAGAAAGTACCAAAACTTGCTAGCCGGTGTGATGACTTCGACGACGGCACGATCACGCAAAAAGAGACGAGTCCAAGAAACCTAGAATAGGTGACAAGCAAACACCGAATGAGTATATAACTCAGTAAGCCATAAGCATTCCACAACCATCCATTAATAAAATTATCACAACAGGAAACAATGAAATGAGGTTAAGTACTCCATCCATACCAAACTATACCATAGTTCCTTAAACCCTATGGTTCAATCTCATACCAAGTCCTACATTGGCCTTTCATACATCATTTTATTTTCGTTATAATCATACAATTAAACGAACTTTCACCTATTCCACAATGAACCTTATGTACGTGACTTCAACTATAATCGTCACATAGGTTCAAAACTTACCAAGCTCAACTCCAAATATAAACATAGCGCCTATTAGCCATGAACTCAAGGTACTTACCTTTTCCGCTGTCCAAAATTGACTCGGTAAAGTCGCACCCTTCATGTAAATAATTTATAGAAAATATATATTGGGTTCGCACACATAGTGCTTAATAATCAACCGCGCACACTTAGTGCCATGCACTTTAAACTCACACACTTAGTGCCATGCATTTCAAGTTCGCACACTTACCTTTTCCGCTGTCCAAAATCGACTCGGTAAGGTCGCACCCTTAATGTAAATAATTTATAGAAAATATATATTGGGTTCGCACACATAGTGCTTAATAATCAACCACGCACACTTAGTGCGATGTACTTTGAACTTGCACACTTAGTGCTGTACAATTTAAACCCGCACACTTAGTGCCAATCTCATGACCGTGAACACTTATTGCCCGCACACTTAGTGCTGAAAACCAGCCACTCAATAGGCTTCACTTCCTTTTTACATTCGACAAATTTCATCTCTACTTAAATATACATTTGTATACATTTCATCTCATTAAACACAATGGTATAGGTATTACGATCCTTTAAATCAATACCAAAGATATGCTTAATGACTTACTTGTGTTGGGTAAGATGGTTCCAACTCGGCTACTCGATGATCTTTTCTTTGGCTTTGCTCGATTCTCCTCCTTTAACTCCTTGAGCTTAATTAATAAATCAACTAGTTTAACCGCCTGGCTAGATATATTTACAATCCAATTACACATGCATATGTATGTTAGTATATTCGGCAATCACCCTTACTAATCACCCACTTGATCAATTATGGAGAATCAAAGTTAATATCACAATGTGTACCCTATATGGCCCATTATACATAATCAAATTTAACATCATCTATATATTTACTCATATGGCCGAATATACCTAATCATACATACACCTAACGAAAAATAATTTCTAAAATCTTTATATCATTTATACACTAGTAAAGCATCCTCTCCCTTTCCATCAATTTAGCACATGCATTACTCATTAACCTACAAAAATTGTATTCGGCCTTAGCACACAACTTGCTAGCCGATTCTTCCCCATCTAGCAACCAATGCACATATGTGCTCACTCAAAAATGCTAAAAAAAAAAGAGATTCAAGAATCATCAATCCACCATCACATGCATCATTAACAAGCTTCATATTTAGCATGCAATGGCATTAACACAAACTCCACCTAGGCCGAATCTTAACTCATCTTCATGCCTCATCACCACAACATCAAACATCAAAATACCAACCAAGAATGTAACATGCATGGCCGAATATCATCTCCATCATTTAACAAAGTTTGAACCATGGCTAGGTAGATTTCAAACTTACAACTTAAAATATACATGAATCTTAAATAATAATATCAAACATACCTCAATCTAGTTACATGCATGGCCAAACTTCCTCCTAATTCTCTTCCAAACCAAACATGAAGCAAGAACTCCTTCCTCCTCCCTTAGAATTTTCGGTCAAAAGAGGATGAAAAAGGATGAACAAGTTTTTCTTTTCCTTTCTTTAGCTCACGGCAATGGGGGGGGAAACAACCACTCATTTTTTTGTTTTTCCTTTCTTTATTACCCATACTCCTTATTTTATTTTTTTCCTACATACCTCACTAGGCCAACATGTTCCCAACATGTTTCCACCCATAGCATGGCCAACCACTAGCTCAAATTTTGGGTAATTTGACATGCAAACCCATCATTTTCACAACATGCATTAATAGACCATTTTAAATTAGCCTATCATATTTTCACCATGTCTCATATCGATCCCTATTTAATAATTTCTCATGCAATTGGCAAAATTGGAGAATGAAACTTCCACATACTCATGTACACACATAATAAGCATAGAATATGGAAATTAATTATTTTTATGACTCGGTTTTGTGGTCCCGAAACCACTTCCCGACTAGGGTCAATTTTGGGCTGTTACAACTCTCCCCCACTTAAGAAATTTTCGTCCTCGAAAATCTTACCGGTAAATAGGTTTGGGTATCGTTCTTTCATCGAGCTCTCGGTTTCCGAAGTAGCTTCCTCGATCCCATGTTTGAGCCATAACACCTTCACTAACGGAACCCTTTTGTTTCGCAACTCCTTCACTTCACGAGCTAGGATACGTATCGGTTCTTCTTCATAACTCATATCGGCTTGAATTTCAACCTCTGATGGGCTAATTATATGCGATGGATCAGATCGATAGCGTCGAAGCATCGAAACATGAAAGACGTCGTGAATCTTTTCAAGCTCAGGGGGCAAAATCAATCTATACGCAACTGGACCAACTCATTCGGAGATTTCGTACGGCCCAATGAATCTCGGGCTCAACTTGCCCTTACGGCCAAACCTGAGTACCTTTTTCCAAGGCGAAATTTAAGGAACACTTTATCTCCCACCTGATATTCAATGTCCTTTCGTTTCAAGTCGCATACGATTTCTGACGATCTGTGGCTGCCTTCAGACTTTCACGGATTACCTTTACTTTCTGTTCGGCATCTTTAATCAAATCAACTCCGAAAATTTTACTTTCACCGAGCTCGGTCCAAAACAATGGTGTACGGCATTTACGACCGTACAAAGCCTCGTAAGGTGCCATCTTAATACTTGATTGAAAACTATTGTTGTAAGCGAATTCAATCAAAGGTACATACCGTTCCCATGAACCACTAAACTCAAGGATGCAGCATCTCAGCATATCCTCGAGTATCTGAATTATCCGCTCGGATTGACCATCGGTTTGGGGATGAAAAGCGGTGCTAAAATGCAGCTTGGTACCCAAAGCTTCTTGCAATTTCTTCCAAAATCGCGAGGTGAATCTCGGATCTCTATACGACACGATAGAAATAGGTACTCCATGTAATCTCACAATCTGAGAAACATACAATTCGGCTAGTTTATCCAATGAAAAATCCGTACGCACGGGGATAAAGTGAGCCGACTTAGTCAGTCTATCAACAACAACCCAAATGCATCCTTCTTACTTGTTGACAATGGTAGTCCGGACACAAAGTCCATTGTGACTCGATCCCATTTCCACTCGGGTATCATGATCGGCTGAAGTAATCCTGAAGGCACTTGATGATCCGCTTTCACTTGTTGACATATTAAACATCTCGAAACAAAGTCGGAGATGTCCCGTTTCATACCATGCCACCAAAATCGTCGTTTCAAATCGTTGTACATTTTCGTACTCCCCGGGTGAATTGACATTCGGCTACAATGAGCTTCGTTCAGAATCATCGAAATGAGTTCTGAATTTCTTGGAACACACAACCGACTTCTGAACCTCAAACAATCGTCATCATCAATTTGAAATTCGGATTCCATATTCGGAATACTTCAGCCCGTTTTGCAACCAATTCATCGTCGACTTTTGAGCTTCACGAATTTGATGAATCAATGATGGTTTGGCCTTTAATTCAGCTACTAACACATTGTCGGGTAGAACAGACAAGTGCACATTCATCGCTCGTAAAGCAAACAGCGATTTCTGGCTTAAGGCGTCCGCAACCACATTAGCCTTTCCCGGGTGGTAATCAATGACAAGCTCGTAATCTTTCAACAACTCAAGCCAACGTCTTTGTCGCAGATTTAAGTCTCTTTGAGTATCAAATATTTGAGACTTTTGTGATCCGAAAATACATGGCACTTTTCGCCAAACAAGTAATGTCCCATATTTTCAAAGCGAATACGATGGCGGCTAGTTCGAGATCATAGGTTGGATAATTTCTCTCGTGTGGCTTCAATTGTCTCGACGCATAGGCCACAACTCGGCCTTCTTGCATCAATACGCAACCCAACCCGAGTAGGGATGCGTCACTATAAATGACAAACTCTTTGCCTGATTCGGGGTGCACTAAAATTGGAGCTTCAGTCAAATGAGTTTTCAGTTGATCGAAGCCTTTCTGACATTTCTCCGTCCATTCGAACTTAGCATCCTTTTGAAGTAGCTTGTCATTGGTGTGGCTATCATCGAGAAACCTTTGACAAATCGTCGGTAATAACCGGCGAGTCCCAAAAAGCTCCGAACCTCAGTAATATTTCTCAGAGGTTTCCAGTTAAGTATGGCTGAGATTTTGTTCGGGTCAACTCGAATACCCGATGCGGATACCACATGACCCAAGAAGCTAACTCTCTTAACCAGAACTCACACTTACTGAACTTAGCATATAACTTCTTATCCCGCAAAACTTGCAACACTAATCTCAAGTGTTCAGCATGTTCGATCTCATCTCTTGAATAGACCAAGATGTCATCAATGAACACAACTACGAACCGATCCAAATATGGTCTGAAGATCCGATTCATCAAATCCATAAATACCGCAGGGGCATTAGTGAGCCCAAACGGCATCACTAAGAACTCGTAGTGACCGTACCTCGTTCTGAAAGCAGTTTTGGGTATGTCCAAATCTCGAATTCGCAACTGATAATAGCCCGATCTCAAATCTACTTTTGAGAACACTGAGGCTCCCTTCAGTTGGTCGAACAAATCATCGATGCGCGGCAACGGATATTTGTTCTTTATCATCACTTTATTCAGTTGACGATAGTCAATGCACAACCTCATGGTTCCGTCCTTCTTTTTCACGAACAATACTGGTGCACCCCAAGGTGAGAAACTTGGTCGAGCAAAACCTCTATCCGTCAATTCTTGCAACTGAGATTTTAACTCTTTTAACTCGGTTGGTGCCATACGATACGGAGCTATCGAAATCGACGTAGTCCCAGGTACAAGCTCAATACCAAACTCTACCTCCCGAACAGGTGGTAAACCCGGTAATTCTTCAGGAAAAACATCCGGGTATTCACAAACCACCCGCACAGATTCGGGTTTCTTTTCTAATTCTTTATCATCAAGTACATACGCAAGGTATGCTTCGCACCCTTTTCTTACATATTTCTGGGCCAACATTGCTGATATTACAGCTGGCAACCCCTCCAATCCGTAGACTCAACTCGGATTACCTCGTTATTTGCGCACCTCAAATCAATAGTCTTGCTTTTGCAATTCACAACCGCATCATGCGCGGTCAGCCAATCCAAACCAAGAATAACATCAAATTCATCAAACGGCAAAAGCATCAAGTCCGCCGGAAAACAAGAACCTGAATTACTAGGGGACATCTCTTACACACTTTGTCGACAAGCACGTAACGACCCAAGGGATTTGACACTCGAATTACGAACTCAGTAGACTCAACAGGTAGAGTCTTACTGGATGCTAAGCTTTCACATACATATGAATGAGTAGAGCCAGGGTCAATCAATGCAATCACATTAGTATCAAAGAGAGTGAGGTACCAGTGATGACGTCAGGGGAGGATGCCTCCTCTCGTGCGCGAATGGCATATGCTCTAGCAGGAGTACGGTTCTCGGCTCGAACAGCCGTATCAGAGGTCCCTCTCTGACTACCATCCCTACCTCCTAAAATTCTCGGTGGTCTACCTCTAGTTGTCACTCCACTAGGTCTTGCACCTTGAATCTTATTCTTCTCATCAAGCTCCGTGCAATCTCTAATGAAGTGGTCCTTCGAACCGCATCCGTAACAGGCCCTGTTAATAGACTTACCCCAACATTCACCTATGTGTCGTCTTCCAATTGGGGACATTCAGGTTTCTCTAGACGATTATTGCCCACACTAGCTACCGAAGTAGCTCGGGAGTCCGTCGATGGTCTTGCTCTGATGGAAATTCCCGCAGTCGTCCTCGACTTATTAGTGTCCTCCCTGAACTTCTTTACGGCTGAGAACAGAGCTTTACCCGTCGATCTTTTACGATAGTCTCTAGCTTCAAATTCAGCCTTCTTCTTCTCCTTTCCAAGTTCTTCCGCCTTGCAGGCTTGTTCGACTAGTGTTACGAATTCTTTTATTTCCAAAATACCCATTAGTAACTTTAAATCTTCATTCAATCCTTCTTCGAATCTTTTGCACATAGCAACCTCATCAGCTACACACTCCCGGGCATACCTACTGAGTCTTACGAATTCATGTTCGTATTCAGATACTGTCATACGACCTTGCTTGAGTTCCAAGAATTCCTTACGCTTTTGATCAATGAATCGTTGACTAATATATTTCTTTCGAAATTCCGTCTGAAAGAAGTCCCAAGTTACTCGTTCGTTTGGGACTATGGAAATCAGGGTCCTCCACCAATAGTAGGCTGAGTTCCGCAACAAGGATATAGCACACTTTAGACATTCATCGGGTGTGCATGACAGTTCATCAAACACCCGAATGGTGTTATCAAGCCAGAACTCGGCCCTTTCAGCATCATCAGTAACTATGGCCCTGAACTCCTCAGCCCCGCGCTTCCTAATCAAGTCTAGAGGTGGCTTACTCAGCCTCACAGGATCAGTAACTGATGGCATTACTGGCTCCGGGGGTGGATTATTCAAATTCGGGAATTGTTGGACAGCCGGATTGGTTCGGGCATACTGCGCGACCCACTCATTCATCATGGTAAAGAAGGCTTGTTTAGCTCCCTCACCTTGATTATTCGCAGATGACTGAGGTTCAACAGGCGGTGTCCCTTGTGCAGGAGCAGCCGCTACACTTTCAATGTCATCCGCCAAGGTTCTCTCTACACCGGGATCCATTTACTAATCAAAACATAAATTTTAACCGTCAGAAGTCATCACACAGTTAAACATTAACATTCGGCATGTATAGCTAGACTCATACGTGCTATGGTAGTCCTAGAACCGACTAAAATATAGCTCTGATACCAATCAAATGTAACACCCCGAACCCGAGACCGACACCGGAGTCGAACACGAGATGTTAACAGACTTTAAACCCTATATAAAAATATTTCTCAGACACTACCAATCTGCATACTAGTCGCTTTAAAAATCATATCTTGAGTTTACAACTCGAAAATCAGTTTCGTGATTTTTCCCTGAAACTAGACTCATATACCCATCTACATATTTTTTTCTAGAATTTTTGGTTGGGCGAATTAGTATAGTTTATTAGTCAAAGTCTCCCATGTTACAGGGATCGACTACACTGACCTTTTTGCATTACGACCTGGATATCTCCCTGCACAGAGCTTCAATACTGATGCCGTTTGTTTCATTAGAAACTACACTCAGAGAGGAATCTATCCATATATGGTATGACTCCTAATTGTCTCTGGTTAATTTATAATGAATTTCCAAAGTCGGAACAGGGAATCCAGAAACCGTTCTGGCCCTGTCTCACGAGAACCTGAATATCTCTTAACATACTGTTCATATGATCTTTTCGTTGCTTCTATATGAAAATAGACTCATCGAGCTTCGAATACATAATTTATTCATCAATTAATTCCACTCCTACTATTTTTAGTGATTTTTCATTCTCACGTCACTGCTGCTGCCAGCATCTGTTACGAAAGCAACTATGCCCATTTCGTGATTTCTCCTTGATCTAACTAGTAATTCGTCATACATATCACAAATTATGATCATGACTAGCCATGCCAAAGGCTAATCATTGTCAAACATCCCCCTACTACACTATTGCCATATCATGAATTTTAACACCAAAATAATCAACCATGACATATGGCATAAAAAGGTCGAATTATCAAGATTTACGACCTAATGTTATGAAACCAAACCCAACCGAACATTTATGCCATTTTCGCATGGCTAAAAGTTTACATACCAAAGTTCAAACACAACATAATAGCCTATACATGCCGAAATGTTCTCCTAAGCCGACTAAGAAGAAAGTACCAAAACTTGCTAGTCGGTGTGATGACTTCGACGACGGCACAATCACGCAAAAAGAGACGAGTCCAAGAAACCTAGAATAGGTTACAAGCAAACACCGAATGAGTATATAACTCAGTAAGCCATAAGCATTCCACAACCATCCATTAATAAAATTATCACAACAGGAAACAATGAAATGAGGTTAAGTACTCCATCCATACCAAACTATACCATAGTTCCTTAAACCCTATGGTTCAATCTCATACCAAGTCCTACATTGGCCTTTCATACATCATTTTATTTTCGTTATAATCATACAATTAAACGAACTTTCACCTATTCCACAATGAACCTTATGTACGTGACTTCAACTATAATCGTCACATAGGTTCAAAACTTACCAAGCTCAACTCCAAATATAAACATAGCGCCTATTAGCCATGAACTCAAGGTACATACCTTTTCCGCTGTCCAAAATTGACTCGGTAAAGTCGCACCCTTCATGTAAATAATTTATAGAAAATATATATTGGGTTCGCACACATAGTGCTTAATAATCAACCGCGCACACTTAGTGCCATGCACTTTAAACTCACACACTTAGTGCCATGCATTTCAAGTTCGCACACTCACCTTTTCCGTGTCCAAAATCGACTCGGTAAGGTCGCACCCTTAATGTAAATAATTTATAGAAAATATATATTGGGTTCGCACACATAGTGCTTAATAATCAACCACGCACACTTAGTGCCATGTACTTTAAACTCGCACACTTAGTGCTGTACAATTTAAACCCGCACACTTAGTGCCAATCTCATGACCGTGAACACTTATTGCCCGCACACTTAGTGCCGAAAACCAGCCACTCAATAGGCTTCACTTCCTTTTTACATTCGACAAATTTCATCTCTACTTACATATACATTTGTATACATTTCATCTCATTAAACACAATGGTATAGGTATTACGATCCTTTAAATCAATACCAAAGATATGCTTAATGACTTACTTGTGTTGGGTAAGATGGTTCCAACTCGGCTACTCGATGATCTTTTCTTTGGCTTTGCTCAATTCTCCTCCTTTAACTCCTTGAGCTTAATCAATAAATCAACTAGTTTAACCGCCTTGCTAAATATTTACAATCCAATTACACATGCATATGTATGTTAGTATATTCGGCAATCACCCTTACTAATCACCCACTTGATCAATTATGGAGAATCAAAGTTAATATCACAATGTGTACCCTATATGGCCCATTATACATAATCAAATTTAACATCATCTATATATTTACTCATATGGCCGAATATACCTAATCATACATACACCTAACCAAAAATAATTTCTAAAATCTTTATATCATTTATACACTAGTAAAGCATCCTCTCCCTTTCCATCAATTTAGCACATGCATTACTCATTAACCTACAAAAATTGTATTCGGCCTTAGCACACAACTTGCTAGCCGATTCTTCCCCATCTAGCAACCAATGCACATATGTGCTCACTCAAAAATGCTAAAAAAAAAGAGATTCAAGAATCATCAATCCACCATCACATGCATCATTAACAAGCTTCATATTTAGCATGCAATGGCATTAACACAAACTCCACCTAGGCCGAATCTTAACTCATCTTCATGCCTCATCACCACAACATCAAACATCAAAATACCAACCAAGAATGTAACATGCATGGCCGAATATCATCTCCATCATTTAACAAAGTTTGAACCATGGCTAGGTAGATTTCAAACTTACAACTTAAAATATATATGAATCTCAAAGAATAATATCAAACATACCTCAATCTAGTTACATGCATGGCCAAACTTCCTCCTAATTCTCTTCCAAACCAAACATGAAGCAAGAACTCCTTCCTCCTCCCTTAGAATTTTCGGTCAAAAGAGGATGAAAAAGGATGAACAAGTTTTTCTTTTCCTTTCTTTAGCTCACGGCAATGGGGGGGAACAACCACTCATTTTTTTGTTTTTCCTTTCTTTATTACCCATACTCCTTATTTTATTTTTTTCCTACATACCTCACTAGGCCAACATGTTCCCAACATGTTTCCACCCATAGCATGGCCAACCACTAGCTCAAATTTTGGGTAATTTGACATGCAAACCCATCATTTTCACAACATGCATTAATAGACCATTTTAAATTAGCCTATCATATTTTCACCATGTCTCATATCGATCCCTATTTAATAATTTCTCATGCAATTGGCAAAATTGGAGAATGAAACTTCCACATACTCATGTACACACATAATAAGCATAGAATATGGAAATTAATTATTTTTATGACTCGGTTTTGTGGTCCCGAAACCACTTCCCGACTAGGGTCAATTTTGGGCTGTTACACCAGGTCTGGGACGTTGGCATTGTACGACTTATGTGATTATCTGAGTGTCCTATCCAATTTCGAATGGTTTATCGAGGAAAGATAAGTCGAGTTCGAGTATGTAAATCGAGCTAAATGGTCAAGTTTGAGTTAGTTCAATATTTATTACAAACAAGGTAAGTGTATTCAGCCTATTGCACTTTATTGTATGAGTTTTAATTTTATATGTATGTGCTCATGAGTATTCGGTCAAATTGTTAACAAATGTACATGAGATTATATTTTGAACTATGAGTTTGTATATTTATGAGTATGTGAGCTTGGTGCCTAATGAATGTTCGGCCTTGATGGTTAAATAATGACTTGTTAATGTTGGCTATATAAGCATGTGGATAAAGTGATAATATAATTGTTTACAAGTGCATATGACTATATGTATGAAACATGAATACACAAATGTTTGGATTTAAATGCGAATTGATGTAATAATCTTGTCTAATATAGTTAGGTTGAATAAGTTATTGAGTTGTTTATTTGCTTATGACTTACTAAGCTTTGATAGCTTACTCTCTATGTTATGTTTACTTTGTTTTATAGATTTTGAAGTCAAGCTACAATCTCGGGAATTGTCAGCCAAGCTCATCACACTATCTACTGTTTTCGTAACTTATTTGCTAAACTTAAATTATGGCATGTATAGATAGGTTATGTTTTGAAAGGTTGGATTCATTTTGGTTGTGTATAAAGCCATGTGAAAATGGCTAAATCCTTTTGTTTAAAGTTATTTATATTGCCTATGGTTTGTGTGAGTTTTTGTTAGAATGTTGTGTGCCTAAAATGTATGGTATTCTGGTAGCATCATATTCTTGAAATGATGATGAACATAAATATCTTTAAGCAGGTTTGGATATGGTATAAATATAATGACTGTACATATATATATAGACAAATTCGATGGTTTTGATTATGATTTTGTATACTTTAAGTCATGTAAAAATGGCTATATCTCTAAGCTTGAACTTAGTCACGCTTGGACAAGATTTAATCTATTTTTGATGAAAATGTTATACGTTTAAAATTATAAGCTATATGTGCTGAACAATATATGTTTGATTTGGTTGGCTGGTGTTGAAAATTTGAAATGTGTGGTAGGTTTTCTAACAAGCACTACTTGGAGATTATGTTCTCTGGCTGTGTATACGTGTGGTGTGTATGGATAGATAAATAGGTTCAAACATTTCTTTAGTTGGTGTACATGAACTTGTTGTTTTAACATGTGAATATTCGAATGATGCATATTACTATATTTCGGCTAAAATATGAAAAAGTGATTGTAGTTTATTCAGTTGATAAATAGGTCTAATGAGATGTGGAATTTAGTTAATGTATATGCTGATTTATGATTTTAGCCCTTACATTTATGTGACCTTGTATATGATGTACCTCATTTAATTTAAACGTGCAATTATATTTTTAAAAGAAACCATTTGGTAAATTAAGTTGATAGCCGAAACCATATCAAATTAATTTGGTTGCTTTTATGCAATTTGAGACATGATAATTATCATGAGAATTGAGTGTATATAAAACCGTTATTTATGTCTTAAATGACAAATATTTGCTCGTAAATAACTTGGATGTATTTATTTAGATATGTGTGCTTAACATGATATGTTTAAGCAATAAGGATTCGGCAGTAAACCAAATATGATATAACTCTTTATGCTTAATGTGATTATGATTCATGATGTAACACCCCGAACCCGAGACCGTCGCCGGAGTCGAACACGAGGTGTTAACAGACTTCAAACCACTTATTAAAATTTTTCCAGATAAGCTGCCAATCTGGGTACTAGTCGCTTTAAAAATCATATCTCGAGCTCTGGAAATTGAAATCCAGTTCCGTGAATTTTCCCTGAAACAAGACTCATATGCCCATCTACATATTTTTTTCTAGAATTTTTGGTCGGGCCAATTAGTACATTTTATTAGTCAAAGTCTCCCATGTTACTGGGGTCGACTACACTGACCTTTGCGCATTACGACCTGGATATCTCCCTGTACAAAGCTTCAATACTGATGCCGTTTGTTTCTATAGAAACTAGACTCAGAGAGGAATCTATACATATATGGAATGGCTCCTAATTATCTCTGGTTAATTTATAATGAATTTCCAAAGTCGGAACAGGGAACCCAGAAACCGTTCTGGTGCTGTCTCACGAGAACCTGAATATCTCTTAACATACTGTCCATATGATTGTTTTGTTACTTCTATATGAAAATAGACTCATCGGGCTTCGATTACATAATTTATTCACTATTTAATTCCATTCCTACTAATTTTTGTAATTTTTCAATCCCACGTCACTGCTGCTGCCAGCATCTGTTACTGAAGCAACTATGTCCATTTCGTGATTTCTCATTGATCTAACTAGTAATTCATCATACATATCACAAAATTATAATCATGACTAGCCATACCAAAGGCTAATCATTGTCAAACATCTCCCTACTATGCTATTGCCATATCATGAATCTTAACACAAAAATTAATCAGCCATGACATATGGCATAAAAATCGTATTACCAAGACTTACGTCCCAACATTAGAACCAAATTCAACCGAACATTATGCCATTTTCGCATGGCTAAAAGTTTACATACCAAATTTCAACAAAACATATTAGCCTATACATGCCGAAATGTTCTCTTAGACCAACTAAGAAGAAAATACCAAAGGTTGCTAGCCGGTGTGATGACTTCGATGACGGCACGATCACGCAAAAAGAGACGAGTCCAAGAAACCTAGAATAGGTGACAAGCAAACACCGAATGAGTATATAACTCAGTAAGCCATAAGCATTCCACAACCATCCATTAATAAAATTATCACAATAGGAAACAATGAAATGAGGTTAAGTACTCCATCCATACCAAACTATACCATAGTTCCTTAAACCCTATGGTTCAATCTCATACCAAGTCCTACATTGGCCTTTCATACATCATTTTATTTTCGTTATAATCATACAATTAAACGAACTTTCACCTATTCCACAATGAACCTTATGTACGTGACTTCAACTATAATCGTCACATAGGTTCAAAACTTACCAAGCTCAACTCCAAATATAAACATAGCGCCTATTAGCCATGAACTCAAGGTACTTACCTTTTCCGCTGTCCAAAATTGACTCGGTAAAGTCGCACCCTTCATGTAAATAATTTATAGAAAATATATACTGGGTTGCACACATAATGTTTAGTAATCAACCACGCACACTTAGTGCCATGCACTTTAAACTCACACACTTAGTGCCATGCATTTCAAGTTCGCACACTTACCTTTTCCGCTGTCCAAAATCGACTCGGTAAAGTCGCACCCTTAATGTAAATAATTTATAGAAAATATATATTGGGTTCGCACACATAGTGCTTAATAATCAACCGCGCACACTTAGTGCCATGTACTTTAAACTCGCACACTTAGTGCTGTACAATTTAAACCCGCACACTTAGTGCCAATCTCATGACCGTGAACACTTATTGCCCGCACACTTAGTGCCGAAAACCAGCCACTCTATAGGCTTCACTTCCTTTTTACATTCGACAAATTTCATCTCTACTTACATATACATTTGTATACATTTCATCTCATTAAACACAATGGTATAGGTATTACGATCATTTAAATCAATACCAAAGATATGCTTAATGACTTACCTGTGTTGGGTAAGACGGTTCCAACTCGGCTACTCGATGATCTTTTCTTTGCCTTTGCTCGATTCTCCTCCTTTAACTCCTTGAGCTTAAGCAATAAATCAACTAGTTTAACCGCCTTGCTAAATATTTACAATCT